>NW_026267397.1:323733-324889 GCF_000697945.3 Frankliniella occidentalis | reverse complement strand
TATTGGTTGATCGCAACACTGACGTCACCGTCAACCAATAAGGGTCCAGGAGGAAACAGGAGCTGGCCGGCGTGATGTTCTTCTTTGGGTTCTGGCGAGGGGTGCCCAACTGTGGTAATCGGTGTATACACAGACTTGGTAATCACTGGTCATCCCCGGTAATCCTCACACTCGCGAGGGTCCTTTAAAAGGACAAATTTGCAGTTTCGATTTAGAATCCAGGTGGATCACACCTAGTATACATAGGTAATATTTGGTAATCTTTGGTAATCATTAGTAATCTTTACAATTTGGTAATCCGGTGTACACATTTTTACGGAGTTAGGCACCTGGTTTTGATCAAGCGGTATACCCTAGAACAGGGGTCGCAAACTCAAGCCTTCCGCCAAGCCGCGCCTGCATAGGCCACACGCTCCACGAGACCTTCGGCAATAGAGTGAGAGAGATAGAGCCAGTGGTGTCGTCCGCCGGCCTGCGTGTCTGTCCTTGTCGCTCCTACTGGCACTCAATGAGTGAGACAAAGACAGACATACACCGGGCCAACCCGAGCGCGGCTCTCGGGAACCTCGGCTCCAGCCGAACGCAAGAGGTGCGCGGCTCTCGGCGAGCAATTTTGAAATTTGTCAAATTGATTGAGTACTAAAAACATGTGTCTCCGAGGCGGGCGGCCCGCAGCATCTGCCCTCGTGCTCCGACACGGAAAAACCAAGTCTATTTTCGGTCGAGGCAAACCATCATACGGACGGACCCCTAAAGGTTACACTATCCCGCAGCGCGCGCGTGCGGCCGGGCTGCCTAACCGGAGCCCGGAAGGCGAGCTGGTTGAGTAGGTTCCGCTTCCACAAGCATCAGCACCGGGGTGGACGGAGGCCTCCTGCACCTTCACGACGTCTCCCTGGTTCAGATCGCTGCCTTCCCTGTCTCTACACCCAGGGAGTCCACACATCGGACTGCTGCCCCCCCCCCTCTTTTCTCACGGTAGCTGTTCTGGATGTGTACCGAAAGTGCGCGGCGTGAATCAGCCACCTGGTATAATAGGGTTCTACATCCTCGTGCTCATGGGCCAGTATGATATGCGGTGACATGGTTGACCAGAAGATGTGCTGCAACAAAGAGATTCCGCAGGGCACGAGAGGGTCATCTGCCTGTCTGTCTG
>NW_026267397.1:320905-322943 GCF_000697945.3 Frankliniella occidentalis | reverse complement strand
CTGCATTGTCCAGAGACAAGTGGGGAGAGCCGGGAGAGCGCTGATTGCTCGGCGTTTCAGTCGTCTGGCGTGAAGGCAAGTCGGCAAATGCAAGCGACCATTATCAGTCACTGGGGCCGGGGGTGACCCGGGGATCGAGTCCTCTCTGACAGTGCATTTTGTAGAAGTGTTTCAATGCAAAGACAGCGACTTTCTTTCGTACGTTAAGACATTGTCAAAACACTGATAATTTCCTCGGTGGATGGAAAGGAAATTAAACGTATTACTTCGAAATTATGTGAGTATTACTGCTGTAAAGAATCTTTGCATCGCCCACTTACAAAATATCAGTAGTGGTGAGGGTGCAGATAGCCAAACGCGCCCGCAGCCCTCCGCAGCAAAGCCTATGAGTCTGGCAGCAAGTCTACGCGGTGCTCGAGTGCTGCCCTGGGTGCGAACGAGGCCGTGTACAGCGCTGCGCTTACGGTCTGAGTTTTAGGAATGAAACAGGGGGGGGGGCGCCACGCCCACTTTCGTTTTGGGGGGTGGGGCATTTCCGCGGTCCCTGTCAGCTTGCTAACTTTGATGAACAGCTAGTATTTTGGGAGTGCGGGACCCCTTGCACGCGCTTTTGCTTGGCTGGCTGGTTACTCGACTCAGCCGCTCTTTGTCAATAGGGTATTCAGCCGGAACGAAACCGGAACCTAGAGAAGAAAAGCACGACCGCCAGATCTGTTTCCTCCTGCCCCCTTATTGGTTGATCGCAACACTGACGTCACCGTCAACCAATAAGGGTCCAGGAGGAAACAGGAGCTGGCCGGCGTGATGTTCTTCTTTGGGTTCTGGTTTTGATCGAGCGGTATACTCTGAAACGAAACCGTAACCTAAAGAAGAAAATCACGACCAATGAGCGCGCAGGCGGAAACAGAGTCGGCTGTCATGCTTTTCTTCTTTAGGTTCCTGTTTCGTTACAGCGGAATACACTATTCAAACAATCTGCGGCACTGTGGTTACTCGGGGGGTGCCTGGGACGACAACACTGGGATCTGCCCGCTGCCCGGAGAGGAGACTTCTGACCAGAACGGTTGTGTTGCTCCGATTGGCGCTCTTCCTATTTCTCTCTGGTCTGCTCCTGCCAGTGCTCGTGTTTGGAAGTTGAGGAATTACAGAGGGTAAATATATAACAAAGTTGTCTTTCTTTAAGTTTATTGTTATTTTTGATTGCTCCTTGGTTAAGTCCCATTGGGTCTGAAATTATTCAAATATTGAAATTTGTCAAATTGATTGAGTACTAAAAATACGTGTCTTTCTTAAAACGTCTCTTTATTCTGAAGTTGTATTAATGAATAATTATTGAGTGTGGAACCAATTAATACTTCTCGGGAGCAAAGCAGCGCTGAGGACTCCTCGGCGTTGGCCAACTGTCTCTAGACATGAATGCTGAGACGATGGACTGGGCATCAGGGAGACACAGCCAGACGGTTGGTGCATGAAGGAAGCGGGCAAGGGCAAGGGAGACTGGACACTACTCCACTGTCCAAATAACCGCCTACTCTACCGCACTCGCAGCAGGGCCATGGAAACAGAAGAAACAGACAAACAAACTTTAGTACTCATTATCAGCTTCAGTATTTTCCACGGTGCGCGCCTCAATGAATAATAATTCACGGCTTGCAGACGCGCTGCCTTTGCCCTGGCAGAAACGGTATGCGCTTCCCTTGGACGAAGCGAGTGGCGCCCCATAGCACAGAACTGCAAAAATACCCGATCGCTCACAGGCGACAAATAATGCAGCAAGCTAAGCAAGCGAATACATTACTAGCGTAAAGGCGACTTTGACATCGGGCTCTAGGAATAGGATGCGGATCTCTGACATCGACATCTGACCTATGAGCGTCCTATAGACCTCCAAGAAGTGGCCGCCATCCACTAGTGCGTTTGGGAGCTGGCGTGCCAAGTTTGTGGGAAGTGTGTCTTGACCTCCTCACAACGTATGCAAATTTCCAAACTCCTCATAACGTATGCTTTGCACGTATGTGTGTGTGTGTGTGTGTGTGTG
>NW_026267397.1:317875-319332 GCF_000697945.3 Frankliniella occidentalis | reverse complement strand
TGAGTTATCGTGCGGACAAACCAGACGTTCAGACAGACAGACAAAAAGTTTTTTTCCGACTAGACGGAGTAATTGGCTGAGCGATACCGCAGCCTATTATTCCAGTAAGGATCAAAAAGTTTTGTGTCTGTTTGTCAGTCCTCACGATAACTCGTGAACGGTGAGCTGGGTACCTGAAATTCTACTGTAGCTTTGTAGCATAAAAAGCAGGAACTGAATTGATTTTGAGTCCTCTGACTTAAAAATTCACCTGTAAAAAAAATCAAAAACGAAAAACTCAATATTACTTTTACAAAATATTTCTTTCACATCTTTCTATGACGTACCTCGTCAAAGTAGAAATCAAAGGACCAAAATTTTGCCCGTTTGGCTCTATATCTCTAACCGTTTAATCGCAAGAGGGCGATTTCTACACGAAAATGACCCCAAATCATTGGCTGAGCGATAGCGAAGCCTATTACTCCAGTAAGGATCAAAAAGTTTTGTGTCTGTCTGTTTGTCTGTAATCACAATAACTCGAGAACAGTTTGAGCTAGGTGAAAAAGCAAGAACAGCAAAAACCATGGATTACTCATACCTCTACAGCTGACACGCCGTTCTTCACTGACACAAAGGGTCGTCTCCCAAGAAGGTCGCAAGGCTTCTAAGAAGATGACGATCAACGGTTACAAAAACCTATCGACTCAATTTAGGCCTAAATGTACCAGCATTGAGGCGGAATTTCGGAAGGTAATCGCTACACGTCCAGCAAAGTATCTATGCGACATACCTGGATCTTTGTTTGACAAGAAACAAAAATTGTGGAATCTATCGAAGTTGGGTTCAGTCCTGGACGTCGGGAAAGAGCAAGCTAATGACATTCAGGGAATTTGGGATCCTATACTCTACTTTGGTATGTGAGGCACTGCTTTTATCTGGCATACGGAACATTCCGATTTGTATGGCCTGAATTTCCACCACTATGGGGCAGTCAAGACATGGTATGCTATTCCCCCTGAGCATAGTGAAGGTTTCGAAAAATTTGTGAAACCTCCATTTCCTCAGTATGAAGATTGCGGTGCATTCATGAACCACAGGCTTCCCTCGGTGTCACCAGCTGTGAATAAACCCAAAGGTATTCCTGTGGTGAAGGTCAGCCAAAATCCTGGAGAGTTTGTAATTGTATTTCCCCGTGCATACCATTCTGGTTATAACAATGGCTTCAATGTCGCTGATGCGGTAAGCTTTGCCAGCGAGAGATGGGTGGATATAGACCTTTTATCCAAACGATGTGGCAACGCCGCACGCTAATAGTTTCCAGCGACAAACTCTTAATTGTGATCAAAATTCAAAATTCTGGCCACGGTGTTTGTTTTTTGTGACTATTCCGCGTCAAACACCGTGATAAGAAGATGTAAAACAAATATTTTTGAAAAGTAATATTTTGGGGTTTGCGGTTTTTGATTTTGTTGACAGGG
>NW_026267397.1:306288-309605 GCF_000697945.3 Frankliniella occidentalis | reverse complement strand
CTTTTTACTACCTGGAATAAACGGTGTCACGCTCGGGTTGTAAGGTGGCTGGCGGAAAGGGGGGGGGGGAGAGGACAATATTGTTTGGTGGTCGAGCAAATTTCCTGTAGTTCAGGTTTGGCACTAGAACTGCCCCTCCAATCCACGCTTGTCGTTAATGCGTTAATTTCTTTTCGTTTGCCTACCTACCTGGGTGTGCAAGTGTGATGAGGCACCCAGATAGGGAATGCCCTCTGTCTCCTCAACTGCATTCATAGTTGCAGGCAACAGTTTTAAGTGTTCGATAATTGTTCACCCGAAAACTTGAAACTGTTCAAATTTTCAGTGAACTGCATGAGTGCGACACGTAGTTGAACACTTGTGAGTAGCCGAAGCAGCCGCTTACGGCCCGTCACAATGCCCGTCACTTCGCCCGTCACCGGTCACCACCACCGCGGAAGACTGCGGCCCGGGGCTGCGGCCCAGGAGGCCAGGCATGCCGAGCCGGAGCGCGGAGTAGTCCTGCAGCAGAGGGTCGTTTCTTTTGCAAGACGTAGTACAGACAAACAGACACACAGACAGACAAACAGACGCGAAACTTTTTGATCATCACTGGAGTAATAGGCTTCGCTAATCGCTCAGCCAATAATTTGATGGTGTTATCCCCCTGGAATGCTCAACAACAGCCGAGTAGGATCAAGGCAGGGGATCGTAGCGGTGGATGTCTGTGGAGGTACAGTAATGGTGCTCCCCCCCCCCTCTGGGATGATTATTACGTGTGGATAGAATCATCATAGCAGTTTACAAATCGATGGTGTGATAGTTTTATCCCCGGAAAGACCGTAACACCGGGTCTTTACTTTCTTGTCGGCAGAAAATAGTGAAACATAACACTTTATTCAGAAAAGTCTTGAGTTTCAGATACAAAATAAACCTTTAAACTTGTTAATGTGCAATGTACAGCGAACATTATGAAGGGCATGAGCATTTTTACCAGATATACTAATATGCTATAACCTAAAATACCTGCAAAAGTCGTGCAGACTAATTATAAGTATAAAAATTTGTAAAAATTACATCGTACAATGATATGATAAGTAAAAAATTAGCGCTGAAAACAATTTTACAACTAACATTATGAACAATATGTAAAGATTTACATATGATGTATGCATGTGTTACTAAAATCTAGAAGTACCTTATAATCGAGTCACACGAAAAGAAACTAAAATTGCAAGTGAAAAATAAAAAATTTAAGTACATGGACTTCAAAATACAGTTAAATTGAGTAAAACAACAAATGGCATTTAATTTCTATTCCAGAATTAACTGTTTATTTGGACCGTGCCACTTAGGTCATCATACATTTCCCACACATTGTTTCGTGGGTGTGCATAGGCGATGTGGTGCCCAAGGGTTGTGGTGTTCGAACCCACAAAGGCGACAGCCCCACGCAGCCAAAACGTTTGCTCTTGAAGACAACTCTGAGGATAAAAATACTTTGTTACTTGTCTGCAACTAATCTTTTACCATGCTGCGCTTAATTTGTTAGACTTGAGTGAGGGAGACATTCAAGGCGCAGATAGCAATGCAGAAGCCTCTTCGCGTTGTTAGCCCGCCCTTCTGCTTTGAAAAAGCTACCCAGCGGGAAGAGAAGCCGAACGCACGAGCTTTCGGGCCGGCTGCCGCTTGAGGCACGCCAGGCCTCGGTTGTTGACAGAGTCACTGGAGCCCGAGTGGGATACGTCAGGTGTCCAACGTGTGGAGTAATTTTAACAGAGCCAAAGTCCAGCAACACGTCCACAATGTTGCGCCATTTTGAGAACGGGGCATGCTCCATAGTAGACAGACAACCCCTTTGACATTGACGATCTTCTTGGTGAGATATCACAACAAAGCCAAGGGCCGGCGCGCCCCCTTTGCCTCATGTCAAAAAACGAGTGAAGACTGCATGTGCCTTGGCCTGTGCAGAGGGTATGCAATCGTTCGAGAGCATTGTCAGGAGTGGCATGCGGGACTTGTTGCAGACTATGGTTGACATCGGTGCCTCAGCTGGGCCTGTCGATGTTAATGATGTTTTGCCTGATAGTCAAACAATATCTGCCGATGTTAGAAAAGAAGCGGACAAACAAAGAAAGCAAATAATTCCTAACATTATAAGAAAGCTATTAGTGAAGGGTGCTGTGCTTGTACAATCGACCTCTGGACGGAAGAAAATACGAAACAGCACTACCTAACACTGACGGTCCATTACATAACTGGTGACTGGAGGTATGAGGTGAGTTTCGGAAGTATTTGCCGCGGGACGAGGGAGGAAGGGGGTAGGGGGACGGAAAATGTTGTGGAGTCAATATGGTTTATTCTACATGTATGGTGTATATTTTAGGTTGAGTACTTGTTGACCGTCCCATTCGACGAGGAAACAGGAAGTGGTGAGGCCATAGAGCAAGTGTTGCTAAAAAGCCTTCAAGAGCTTGGCATCGAGAAAGACGAAGTTGATAAAATTACTTTCGTTTCTGATAACGGAAGTAGGGTATCATTTCTGTTTGGGTCAACCGATTTGAAAATTTGAAAGTTCCTCAGGTAGAGGACTAAATATGCAACAGAAATTGTATGTGGCAATTTATTGTCTGCTCGCTCTCCTTTCCACCGGTGCGCGCCGAAAAACAGTCTGCACACCAGACCTCGTCATAGCGCGCCAAAAGACAAGGTAACATACATGGTTCTACTTTTTTCCTGTTTTTAAGAAAACTAACCCGTGGAATCAACTTGGTACCCGATGAGTAGGCGTTTTAAGGTATACCCTTTAAAACTCTGCAGATTTGGATCCTTTACCGTGAGTATTTTAAAAATGCGGGTAGGGGTAAGAACATAGAATTTGAACCCTCCTCAAATAACTTCTATAGTTTGCGCCTCAAAATCAGTCATTAATTTTTACAAGCGTTTACATCTTCCATTGCGCCTTACGAGAGGTCCGGGTAGGCAACCAGGGGCAAATTAGGTCCCTTTCCACTTTGAGTGCCCTTATGATCCCGTGACTGAGCAAGAAAACACAATAATTTCAAAACCGTATGTTTTAAGTTTACAGAACCGGATTCGAGGAACATTTCCAAAACGAATCAGAGTGTCAATGTCCCGTGGTTAGTCAAGATGTATAGAACTAGCTATATGTACGCCAGACCACGTCTCGCGTAACAGGCTTCGCGATATCTCACGAAACACTGTTACGCTGCGACGCGCCTGGCGCACATATAGCTAGGCCTGCGGCGCTGACACCCGAAACGGGGTGATAAGAGTGTATATCGAGGGGTCCCTCACCCAGTTTGATCACTGTACAC
>NW_026267397.1:301012-306238 GCF_000697945.3 Frankliniella occidentalis | reverse complement strand
CCTAGGTAAACTAATGTCACATGAGTTCTACTGTTAACTGGAATTGGAAACAAGTACTTCTTTTTTTCGCGAAAGGAGTCATCTGAATAATCATATTTGCCTAGTTGTCAATGCAGTCCAGTGACTTTTGGTATTCATTTTCATAAAGAGAGGTATTAAAGTGTCTTGACAATGACCACACCTTTGTAAAGTCTTTGCTGGGTGCAAGGAAGTCAACGACAGCATTGCAGACGGTTCCCCCGTCGCTATCCAGCTGGTAGGTGACGTTATTAATAAGAGTAAGGCTCTTCTTTACCTCGCATTGTTTCACACCATAGTATTTTGGTATAAATTTGAATTTAGACTGAAAACATATAAAAAAGAGTCCGATTAAAATTCTTTACATGAGGTATCATAGATGAACGGCAACTCCTTCACTGTTAAAAATTTTGGGGGAGATTTTACAAAAAAAAGTCTTGGTATACTGGTTGCCAAGTGAAAGTCTGGTAAAATTACCACTGCTTGTAAAATTACAGAACACTTGTAAAATTAACTCCAACAAAACTAGGTAGATGTACGCCAGACCACGGCTTCGCGATATCTCACGAAACACTGTTACGCTGCGACGCGCCTGGCATACATCTACCTAGGCCTGCGGCGCTGACACCCGAGTCGGTCAAAAGGCAGAGTCGTAGATAGGCCTCCGGCTCCAGAGGATGCAAATTTTACCCCCAGGATTTTATTTTGATGAGTTGCCCCACCAGAGACCATCAAATATCTGAGAAACAACATTAAAATGATTTGGGGTCAGTTTCGTGTTCGTGTTGAAATCACCCTCTGGCGACTACATGGTTAGAGATAGAGCCAAACGGACAAAATGTTCACCCTACGGGTTCTACTTTGACAAGTTGCGTCTTAGAAAGATGTAAAAAAAAATATTTTTGAAAAGTAATATTTTGGGGTTTTCGGTTTTTGATTTTGTTGACAGGTCAATTCTTAAGCTAGAGGGCTCAAAATCAATACAGTTCTTTCTTTTCATGATACAAAGTTGCAATAAAAATTTGAGCCTTCTAGCTCAAACCGTTCTCGAGTTATCGTGCTTACAGACAGACGCGAAAATTTTTGATCATCACTGGAGTAATAGGCTTCGCTATCGCTCAGCCAATGAATACAGACAGCATTTGCAATTTACACATGGCTATTTTCACTATTTTGTAGTACGTAGTACTTTTAATCCAGAACCTCCCACGCCTTACATCGTAAACGTCATCACACTACAGAGTTATCACACTTTTGTCAACTGATAACCAAACAAACGGTAGTGTATGCATATTTAAGATAATAAATAGTACTTCGTCATTTTCTTCACCAGCTTCGGACCACAATTTTCTTCTTCTTTTCTCTTCCTTGCTGCAGATAGTCTCTCACTGATATACTGACACACAGAGTGAGTGCCAGAATCTGATGTCCTTTTCCTATAACCAGCCTCCACCAATTCAGACAACTTCACCGCATCAATATTGTCATCTCTGATTTAGTGGTGCAGTTTTGGCACATTCACCACAATTTTTTCGTGTGGCTGCAGGGCTCAGAAGGAATTTTATGGACGACTTGTAAGCTGGTGCCTTACTGGCCTCTGGAGTGGATGATTGATAATCTGACCCTGCAGCACAGAGGTGAGGATGAAGAAGAGGGGCCTTTTCATGCAGATACACAGCTGCTTTCCAGGCATTAACGTGATCCTTCTCTGCCCCCACATGCACCAGGGTGGATGTTACATCAAAGAAGGAATTCCATTCTCTAAAAGGAGTGAAAAATCATTTCTTTGCTTTAACAAAGTATTTACAGATATGAAATGAATATTATCACCTGAAATTAAAATACGGGAAGTGCCGACAGTTTACATTTACATCTCTGGCTATAGCCAGCATTCCAGGCACCACCTAAGACGTACACACATAGTTCACTGCCTCCTTAATATTGATACCGATACCCAATGTATAGTATTCGGTAAGAGGTATACCAAGTCACCAGGTTTCTGGACAATCTGATAAGAAATATTTTCAACATTACACTACCGAATCACACACGAATATCAAACTATTAAGTCTTGTAGAACAGTCAGTTTTCTAAGGAACTGCTTAAAAAATGCAATAACACTGAAACTCACGGTAGTAACAGGAATACCAGGGTACCAGCTTGATGAACCAAGCGCTAATCCAACCACATCTGCTCATGCTGAATGAAACACTTGAGGTTTTTAAACATCTCCGTGATTAGGAGAGTTGTCATAAACTGCCGAATCGCATTGGAAAATCTTGGTGGAAAGCAAAACCTGTCGACATATAGTGTAAGTGGAAGCATCAGCAACTGAAATAGGCATGTAGGGCAGACAGGTACATATTTGAGACCTGGCCTACGCAAGGACTACAATTTACTTCTTAATGTCCCTACTCCTGACCAGCAAGTATGTTGATTGAAACATGAAAATTCCACGTACCACACCTTTGCTTCACCATGCATGTGTCGACTGACTGCGCAGAACGACATGTCTTCTGTGTGTCAATTAGATGTTGAATTTTCCCACCCAATGAAAACACTGGGTTGATTGATGCAATTGATCTTTGAGCAACCGTTCAAAAGGTGAAGCTTGTGGTCCATTTCAGTCATGGACTCCGTTATTATCGCAATGTCCACATTATTACTTTCAAGGGTGCTTAGTAGAAAGTTTCTCTTCGTTTTGATTGATCTTATGTTTAAGGAGATGACTGAGAGTTCTCTTTGGCAATTCTGCTTTTTTTTCTTAATTGAAAAACCAAGTTTAAGTCTTTGAAAGTGTAGCATCTTTCTCCACTAGGGAAAGTACTTAGTTCTTCAGCATTCTTTTGGCAACTTTCTTCTTCCTCCTCTCATTTAAATGCAGACCCTTCCTTCCACATGGTTCTTTTTTGAGATGACCGTTAACATTCAGAAACTGTAGTCTGTTAGGACAAAGAAGATTTGACTTCCCCTTTTTAATGAGTTCTTCAAGTTCCTTATTGTATCCATCAATGTTTATGTTTACATTGGGATCCGGATTATCATACCTATAGGGTGCTGAGAGAACCAACACATTTGTGTGCTTGGCTTGGGAGCACAGGTTTTTCCTAGCATTTTCATGCAATTATTTTCCTATGAGATCACATTTGAGAGATGTTAGAAGATCATTGGTTCTGCTCATCACTGCAAGGAAGTCTTCATCCTCCAGTTCCTGTTATGAGTTTGGTTGAAATTGATTTAGATATAGATGTGACTGGATAACGATAAGGACGAAGGACGAGACGAAGTACACACAAGGGCTGCTGGAGCGGAAGTGATGGTTTATTGAGGTCCTTACTCCAGGCGGGAGTCGACAAGCAGTGACACCAAGGAACGGGCAGTTATGTGCAATTACAAAGGCGCAGGAACATGGAGGGACAATTTAAAGGTGTCGTTAGGATTGACTAGTAATGAATATTAAGTGCAAACAATGAATTAATTACAACAGTTCCGAAGTCACCACATTTAAATCATTCAGCTCCTTGAGTAAGCTCCCATCAGCATTAGGGTGTTTCATTCTCGACATTTAACCACTTTTCGCGTGGGTTCCCTATCTCGGAAATGAGCAAGCGGTGGGTTTTTAAAAAGTTGGCCCCATGTCCTTGCAAACAAAACACCGATACCTCAAATCCGACGTGAGGAACTTACCGCGCACAGCGCTCAAAAGTTGTCAATGAAACACCCTAATCAGCATATGCTTCTACTAGAAGATCATCTGTTACAAGAGTGTCTAGGTTTGGTTGCAGGCCGTTTACATGGCTGTCACCTAGGACCACTATTTTGTTAGGTTTGCATTTCGTGGTTTTAAATATTTTGTTTCTAGTTCTTTCCTTAAATTGATCTAATTGATCAGTGTTTCGAGTGAGAACAAATATCTTAATTTTAGATGTTTTGACACTCTTCTTGAGTAATTTACATACCTCGTTCCATTTAACATTGTCGAGGCCGCTTGCCTGCTTCGGAGTACAAATCTTGGTAATCTCTAATTCTTTACATTTCAGTTTTAGGATTGTTATTTCAGCCTTGTCATTTTGCCATGATGCACTATGGTTTTACTGTCCATGTCTTATTTGTGATTACGTGAATAATGAACCTATCTCTGTCCCTAAGCTCTATCACCGAGTTAAGCGAATGTTCCTTTTGAGTTAACTGTTCGAGTCCTTCAGCAAGATTGGATTTTTTCTTTTAGATCCTTAGTCATTTCATCGGGCAATTTTAGGTCAGCTACTCCGCAGTGCACTTTGGAGATGTCCCATTCTACAAGCGTTTCACGCTGTCAGCAGCAGTTGCCCAATATTGGCAGTTGGAAAAAACAGGGGAAATTTGTGTGTGTTTCTTTAATCTTTAAGAAAGAGCAATTTTTACTTTTACTCTACTGCCAATTTTAACCAACTCTTAGTTAAAAGAGGGCAGCGCTACAGAGAGCGCCAAAAGGAGATGCGAGATCGGAGGAGTTTTCCCCTTTCCCTCAAAACATAAAACGTCGTTATTGCCGTGTAGAGGTAACATCTGCTAAAAACTTTACAAAACTAGAATTGAACTAGAAATTGATGATGATAGCTTACTTTGCCTGATGTTTCTGGTACATAGATGTTCATGTAGAGACAGTCCTCCCTTCCTGACACCGTACCGCTGACGTTCTGTACACACTGGACCGTATCATCTTGAACCTTAGCGTCACGCACACCCACCCACTTGTCAGCAGGGCGCGGTTCCTGAAAATATAAAAACGATTCTTGAGGGGCCGTAATTGCTATCAGCACAGCTTAACGTATGCGAGCCTAAACAACTTGTTCCCTGTGTGCACAATCTTTCTACTCCATTGGAATCTAAAGTTAAAGGAGACGGTGACTGTCTGGAGCATAGTGATTGTCCCCTGTGAACTAACGCCCATAGCAGGTAAACGATACCGCTACCCCCCGGGTAAGATCATCGTGCAATGATTTTACTTCCCAGTAAGATAATTGCACGATGATTTTATTTTTTTTAATGGAGGTGGGGGGTTAAATCATCGCACAATGATCTGACCCCCATAGGACCTTCCTTCAAGAGGGAAGTAAAATAATAACACGATCATAGTAACCCCCGCGAGATAATTGTATCCACTATGTCCACTATGTATGGGGAGTGGAATCATAGTGCGATGGTTATACCCCCCAGTCGCTCTGC
>NW_026267397.1:273403-293456 GCF_000697945.3 Frankliniella occidentalis | reverse complement strand
TAAGTGTGCAACTCGGTTTAAACGCCATGTAATGCAAAATTATTTGCTGTGTCACCAAACTACTTGCTGTGTCAGCAAACTATTTGCTGTGTCACCAAAATTATTTGCCGTGCCAGCAAAATTGTTTGCTTTGTCAGCATAATTATTTGTTCTGTCAGCAAAATTGTTTGCTGTGTCAGCAAAGTTATTTATTATGTCAGCAAAAATTTTTGCCGGGTCAGCAAAATTATTTGCTGTGTCAGCAAAAGTATTAAACTTCATCACCTGCAACAGGTGGTCGCGGTGACATGACGCTCTGCCCCCCCGCACGCGGCCCGTGTGGTAGAAACTGGTTTGTTCGCTGAGCGATTAGCGAAGCCCATTACTCCACTGACCCGTAAAGTTTCATTCTGTTTGTGTGTGTTTGTCTGTCTGTCCGCACGATAACTCGAGAATGAATTGAGATAGCGATCTGTGAATTTTAGGGTCGTTTTGTGTCACAAAAAGACAGATCGAGTTCGAAGATGAGCATTCTAGCTCAAAAATTTACTTTTTAAAAAATCGAAAACCGCAGGTTGCAAAATGTATTTTTTTCAAATATTTGTTTATGGGTTCCTAAGGGGTAACTCGTCATAGTATAGCCCTGTGGGCAAAAATTTCAACCGTTTTGATCTATCTTGTACCGTTTCGGCGCTATGGGGCATTTCTTGGCGAAAAAAACGTGAAAAAGTCAAAATGGTCCATTAAATCGTAAAAAGGCTGCATGTCACAGAATTGTAAAGGAAGTAATACTTAAACCACAGGTCGCACTACACCCTCTTTTGGGCATAAGGGTCCCTAGATTACCTAGTATCTCTAAAACGTTGATTTTTACATAACAATCTGTCAAAATTCAAACTTTTAATGAAAACCGTTACCGAACAGCAGAAGTTTCATGTCCCTAATTTAAGAGTATAAAGGCCCCGACAAATGGTTTGAGTATGTCAAATTTTGGCCCCGGAAGGCCCTGTTCCCCAATACCCTCTCCTTAAGGGGGCATCCTAGTGAAGCGGGCCTAAACTAAGGGTGATTTGCGTAATTAATTTTAGAGAACCCATAGTTTTAAAAACAAAACCCGAGTATACCGTTTTGTAGCGCATACTTTTGACTTTAGAACGCAATGTGTATGACGTCGATACGCCTACCCAAAGTTGAGATATCCCCTGTTGAAAACGGCACTGCAGCTTTGTCGTCTTGTCATGGTGTACCTATTTAAAGTCGAGCCGTTGGTCTCACACAGTCCAACAAAGAATTTTTAGACTCTGCATGAACGTAGTTATGGCATGAACTAGGATATTTGCGATCGGATAATTTTTACTATTTTTTCGAGCAGCTTAAAGTTGACATATCGAAAAAAAGCTAAAACTCTCATAGTTTTGATTTTTTTTTCGGGATGAAGGAGGTGACCGATCCCAGATATCCTAGTTCATGTCATACCTACAAGTGTTAGGAACATCCACAAAAAATCGGAACCTCAACGGCCCAACGGCGTGGCCGGAATCCGGTACACCATGAAAAGACGACAACGCTGCAGTGCCGTTTTCAACAGGGGACATCTCAACTTTGGGTAGGCGTATCGACGTCATACACATTGCGTTTTAAAGTCAAAAGTATGCGCTACAAAACGGTATACGCGGTTTTGTTCTAAAAACTATGGGTTCTCTAAAATTAATTACGCAAATCACCCCTATTTTAGGCTCGCTACACTAGGATGCCCCCTTAACTCGTCTCGGGGGTCAGCGCCGCAGGCCTAGCTATATGTGCGCCAGGCGCGTCGCAGCGCAACAGTGTTTCGTGAGATATCGCGAAGCCTGTTACGCGAGACGTGGTCTGGCGTACATATAGCTAGTTTAAAAAGTCATCAAAAACAAAATGGTGCCCAATAGTCCACTATCAACAATGCATTGACAACAAACGAAGTTGTTTTTCAACAACTTCTGTTGTTCCCGAACAACTGAGCTGTTTTTCAACAACTAATTACAGTGCCGGCCGATTTTCGAAGAAAGTGTCTTGGGGAACAGGCCTAACCAAAGTCCACTGACTCCCCAATTGCACATTTGCGGCGTTTGATGGCGTGGCAGTTAAAGGACAATTTGCCGCACCTATAACGATGCGGCAAAAATTGAGGGCGTTCCTTTCCCAGCAGTTCAAAAGCCTCAAAGATCTCCTGGGCGCAGAAGAAATCGCGGAGGTCAGTTAGTTAGTCCTGATTGGCTGAGCGATTAGCGAAGCCTATTCCTCCGTCTGGTCGGAAAAAACTTTTTCTGTCTGTGTGTGTGTGTCTGTCCGCACGATAACTCGAGAACGAATTGAGCGAGCGACCTGGGATTTTCAGGGTCGTTTTGTGTCATAAAAAGACAGATCGAGTTCGAAGATAGGCATTCTAGCTCAAAAATTGGATTTTTAAAATATCAAAAAAACGGGTCCCAAAAATGACATTTTTTGGAAATATTTTTTTGTGGTTTCCTAGGGGGTAACTTATGAAAGTAGAGCCCAATGGTTGAAAATTTTGTCTGTTTTGCCCTAGCTCAAACCGTTGAGGCGCGAAGGTAATTTTGACCAAATAAGCGATAAAATGTACAACCCTGCATGCTTTGTCGAAGTGATGGGTCAAAGGCCCGTCTTATTGCGTACATATTGCCACTACCCGACTCGGGTTTCAGCGCATGTATGCCAGGCGCGTCGCAGCGTAACAGTGTTTCGTGAGATATCGCAAATCCTGTTACGTGAGACGTGGTCTGGCGCACATCTACCTTGTTAAAATTGTGCTTGTACTGAATACAGTGTTCTTACAATTTCCTTTTTGATTTAGAGCAACGCCCGTGCGCGTCTGCTGTGTGCAGAGCAGGCGGATAGCGTGCAGAGGCAAGCAGCTGTGGCTGCTGCTGCTCCCGTTCTTGATCCTGCTACCCCTGACCCTCCTTCACCTCCCCCAAACGCGCCCGACTCCCGACTGGCAGTGCAGGACATGGAATCGTCGTCGGACGACGAGTACGCTGATCCAGTCGACGCGCCGACCCCCCGCTGAGACCGTGGTGAAGGACAAAGTTAACATGTACGTGGAGCTCTCTGTGAAAGTTAACATGTACGTGGAGCTTTCTGTGAAAATTGGCAAAAATAAAGGGTTTCACCCCCTGCAACGGTGGAAGGAACACGTGAGTTTTTTGTTTACGGTGTGCTCAGAAATTCATGTTTTTAATCAAAGTCGGCCAAACCAACATATCTCTACGGCATGTTATTCTAGGAGAAAGACTTTCCGATTCAAAGTCGTGTAGTGAGATTGATTTTAGCGACACCCGCGTCGAGTGCTGCGAGTATTTTCACATACCTTGAACCGCAGCTCGCCCACAGGAGGTTTGGCATACGGCACTCCAAAGAAGGCAGCGTACTGTTTGCCGTTTCCAGTTATATCCGGCTTGCAGGACCCGACTAGCGAGCCTTCTTCAACGGTAATCACGGGGTCCGGGCAGACAAATGGCGGCCGATCCCTATTGAGATCCTCACATTTACAGTATGGATCTCTAAAAGAAAAACTTTATGTCAGAAAAATTATACGATTCATAGCTCTGGCAAGCGGGAGTAGGGCCATCCATAGAGCTGTACTGAAAAGCGCCTAGTAGCGTTGCGATACTATAAGTAAACTAGGCCTTCACTTTGAAAGACTGTCTATCCTACATGAAAATGTACAGCGTATCAATAGCGAGATCAATAGGGTATTTCAATGGAGCGCCGCCCGGAACTAAGAAGAACAAAAATAGATACAGAGAGCGGTGGTGGGGGCGGGTGCGCCGAGGAGCGGGAAGCGGGCGGGGAGGCTTCCGTACACCCGCCGCTCCTCAGAGCGCCCACCACCACCACCGCTCTCTGTATCCGGTTTTGTTCTTCTTAGTTCCGGGCGGCGCTCCATTGAAATACCCTATTGTATGGCAACCATATTCTCCATCTCTTTTTTCCTATTGTCCGACAGTTATACGACAATAGGGTGTTCCAATAGAGCGCGGAGCGGTAGTATAGGAAGAACAAAAACAGAAGTTGGAAAGGCGGCGGCGCCGTCCCCCTCCCCCCTACTGGGCGGAGTGAGGGTGCGCCCAGGCCCAGTGAGAGAGGCGGGGAGGAGTGCAGGAGCCTTTCCACCTTCCGTTTTTCTTCTTCTTACTTCCGCTCCGTGCTCCATTGAGATACCCTATTCGGTGCTGCAAGGGATTCCTACCCGACTACTACCTGCACCCGCACCGCTCGACGTGCATAATGTTGGCCATCCCAACATTTGTTAGCCAACCCAACAGAAAAAAAAGGGAAAGTTGGCCAAAAAAAAAAAAAAAAAACACTCAAAAAATAAAAATGAGGGTACCGCTAGATTCGTCTTGATGAGTACTATCCATTTCAGGTGTCGGATGAATTTTAACCGGCAGCATTGGGGCCTGAATGGCTAATAAACCCCAAAAAGAGTAATTTGGTTAAAAATCGCTGCCAACAACCGAATCTTGCCGGTTAAAATTGAAATGAGGGTACCGCTGGATTCGTCTGGGTGAGTACTATCCATTTCAGGTGTCGGATGAATTTTAACCGGCAGCATTGGGGCCTAAATGGCTTATAAACCCCAAAAAAGTGTAATTTGGTGAAAAACCGCTGTCAACAACCGACCCCTTCTCTGCGAAGAACGAGCTAATTCAACGCGATAACTGGTTGGGTCAAATTCTTGAAATGGAGAAGAACTAAGAATTGTTTCGGCGTACTTGATGAAAACTCCACAATTAACAGAATCACCTTGAGTCTGGAATTCCATATCCACTACGCGAAGACGAAGTTCGACATTCTCCTGAAATGTGGTGTTGTAAAACTTTATGTATTTCTTAAAAGACCAAAGCATTTTCTTTGCTTGGTCGGGAGAGATGCCAGAGATGGGTCGATATAGCTGAAACTTCCTTCAGCAGTGTTTACAACAGCCAAAGACCAATGTTGTGGTGTATGAACAGGAAGGATAATTAGCTTGTATTTCAAGGTGGAATCTCTATTGACGGACATATCTTCACGCAATTCTTCGAAAAATATATGTTTGCCAGTGGTGTGGTAGCCGATGTATGTGTTTCGGTTCCCATACTTTTCTTCGAGAGGTGAAAAGCAAGCGTCAACAACATCAGAAGACAAAGCTAAAGTCTGCAAGAGCTTAGCGAATGCAGTGAAATAAAGAGGACTATCATCATTATAGGTAAGGAATCCTCATCAGGATTCCCATCTACAATCTGCTCTACCAGGACCTGATCTTCAACATTGAGCTTGCACAGAAGTGGAAACGTATTTTGTGGACTGAGGTGAAGAAACCGTTTGTAATGACTGTGTTGGAAGTTTTTAAAAGGTGTGTGGCAGGTTTCAGATTCGATTTGTAACCAAATCTCAGCCTGTGATTTTGCAAGTGACAGAGATCTTTTTCTATTAGCATTGCTGATGTTTTTTTTCTTATACTTTGGAGGACTGTGCCAATTCTCTTCATTTTCATCACTCAACACCATGGTGTCCCTTTTGCCCTTGCTTTCAGGTACTTTACTATGAGCTGTCTCCTCCCTCATAACGCGCTTGCAAGGAATATTTTTGCCTTCTCTAAGTAAGAGTTTTTTCCTTGGACTACCCCATTTTTCAACCTCGGCTGATTCAGATGACAAAGAAAACCCTGTGTTCTTGGGGCATTTACCAGATGGAAACAAATCTTGCAGTATGTTGGCTTTTGCTTGGGAGTTACCTGATTTTTGACCAAGCGCTGGTTTATCTGAACCTGTGTGTCTCTTCATTGACTTCAAGAGCTCCTCTTTTTGCTGTTTCTTTTTGTGGGATTTTGCTATTGGTGATGAGGTTGTTTTCTACCTTCCGAAGTTGCCTCTTTACATGTATTCGTTCAATTTTTACATACCTACCAACCTTGTTAAAAGAAATTTTATGAACTGTATTCTTTTTGTCTTTGAAGTGGCTCTCGACATCTGCATTTGTATTTACAGAAGAGGTCGGGTCTCCCCTTTCCTTGGACATCATCCCTGTCCACAGAGGTATTAAAGAAGCATACTTTTTGATAAAGATATTCAAGAACTTTGGGCAAAATGCTTGGCTATCTTCAGACGAAGCAGCTTCTGAGTCACAACTTAATTCATCTTTGACAATCTTAAGCTTCTTCAGGCAGCGTGTTGCAAACGGCGTGTCGGCGAGCTTCTCGTGGCATTTAAAACGGTGCTTCTCAAATTCTTTATCCAGAAGCACCACCTCTGGTAACAGCATTTCCTCTGACCGAGTTCCTAGTCGTAATCGACTTGCAGCGCTCATGACAAAGTTGCCTTTTTTCTTAGACAGAAGAAGAATACAGAATGCTTCGAATTTCACGTCAAAGTTATTTATGTTTTCAGTCTCAATCAATGCTGCTATCCCTTCCAGGACAACATAGTTGGTAGGCTTGCCGATAGAATGGGCTTTGCAATTTCTGGAAGCCATCCCCATCTCCATTATGTGGTTTCTGCAAAGGAACAGGAAAATTAGTGTATCCATATTCTGGTCCGTGCCAGTCCGTAACGTGCCTATACGACAATCGCAGGTAGTCAGTAAGCGATATCCCATTCCATTCAGTGAGAACAGCATTGATAATTGCGAAACTTAAGTCGGTTGTAACTTTTCCAATGCAAGGCCAACTTTCATGAAGGTCTCTTGTTGCAACCCTCCTGAACTCAGCTAAAACCCTCGAAATGGCAAATTGGTCGTGGCAACAACTGATCATTTCGAAAAGAGCCACAACTGTACCGTCACAGTTTACAGTACCGACATAGTTTAGTGCTTGCTTTTCCTGCTTGCGAGGTTTGCGAACAAGGGACCCAGTTGCGTCAACTGAAACTGCCACCCGCCTCCAAAATCGGAAAAAAGAAAGAAGTATCTTAACCTGTTCTTCTTAGAAGAGAATAACATTCAGCGGGTCCCCTACGGATTTCAAAAATATGGACTTCTTTTCTTTAGCATTCAGTCGTTCGTCTGTCATTTGCATCAGAACATCAATGATATCGTTCGCATCAAAATCATTTTCAGCCATACCCTCGGATCGGGCGTTGTGAATTTCGGCGTCAGTTTTCAGGTCTCAAAGGTCACCTTCGTCAAGGTCACCGTCGGAAAGATTTTCAATCTTTTCCATCTGGTACACTAATGTTTTCTTTTCTTTCAGTTCTTTGCGTGCCAACTTTCTTTCTCGGCCGCTGAGAGGTGCTGTGTATCTCTCATTGGCTGGGTGGTTTGTGCGCTCAGCAGAAAAGACAAGGATTTCTGGTGGTGAGTCTTGACGCCGCGTGACTTTAAATTTGAAGTGTTTGCAACCACCACGGCGGCAGTAACCGTACCCAACCATGGTGTGCCCTCGTGAATTAGTACATCGTTCTACGTATGCAGTTTTAATTTTTAAAGAATGTCTTTCCTTAATTGTCCAACACCTTAAGGGGGGTTTAAAGTTTTTAAATTGATTTTTTGTATAAAAATGGATAAATGTAGTTTTTGGCCCCCTAGAGATGGCTATGGTCAAACTTGGTGGAACTTTCATTTCCTTTTGGACACTGAAGTAAGAAACAACAATAGATTGTAGGTATTGAGGTACCTTTTTGGTCCCAGACACTGAAGCGCAGAGAAAAGTTGATTGTTGTACTTAAAAGTTTGCGCGCATGAATTCTCCAGCAATATTGGGTTTAAAAATCTCCCATTAGGTTTTCCTGAATCAGAATCAAAATTACTACAAATTGACACAGGGGTTTTGATATACTATGTAAAACAAAGATTTTTGATAACCATATCACCTCTAATTTTCCTAAAAAAAGTTCATAAACCCTTTTTTCTCAAATAATTTGATAGAAAATTTTTGTTTTACTTATATCAAAAACCCTGTGTCAATTTGTAGTCCTTTTGATTCTGATTCAGGAAAACCTTATGGGAGAGCGGTACCCTCATTTCCATTTCGACCGGCAAGATTCGGTTGTTGGCAGCGGTTTTTCACCAAATTACACTTTTTTGGGGTTTATTAGCCATTTAGGCCCTAATGCTGCCGGTCGAAATCCATCCGACACCTGAGGTGGATAGTACTCACCCAGACGAATCCAGCGGTACTCTCATTTCAATTTTAACCGGCAAGATTCGGTTGTTGGCAGCGGTTTTTCACCAAATTACACTTTTTGGGGGCTTATTAGCCATTTAGGCCCCAATGCTGCCGGTTAAAATTCATCCGACACCTGAAATGGATTGTACTTATCAAGACGAATCCAGCGGTACCCTCATTTTTAAGCGTTTTTTGTCTTTTTGTTGGCCAATTTTTTCTTTTTTTCTTTTATTTTTTGTTGGGTTGGCCAACAAATGTTGGGTTGGCCAACATTATGCACGTATAACAAAAATCCACTCGAAAGTTAGGAACGCCAAAGTCAAATTCAGTGCCCAAAGGTCACCACGCACAAAAGGCATACAGCCTCAGAGCTCAATTGCTGAAGTGACTTCTTCTTTGGTGAGAAAACCCTATCCTTTTTTTTTCGGCCTGTCACCAGGGAAATATGTGAGCACCTACGTACTGATTTCCCTTTCTATTCTACATAATTTTACAATGTTTTAAATGCCCGGGCGTATTGTGAACATATGGAACTTTGTTGCGTTATAGTTCCGAGCTCATTACAGCATTGCGCAGCCCTATCCTGAGCTAATTGCCCTCAACAAGACTGCCGCAACTTTAAAATGAAAATTCCAGTGTTATTTTAAGAGTGTCGGCGTACCTTGTTGTTAGTCTATAAATAGTGTCCTTACTTGGATGCGTAGTAAATGACCAATCCAACTAGAACCGAAACGGCGACCATGACTCCACAGCCAACAGCGACACGACCTTTAAAAAAAAATAGTAGACCTTATAACGTTCTAGTTATTAAACAGACAAACAAACTAACAGGATAAAACTCAGTGGGGTAATGGGCTGTGGTAATCGCTCAGCCAAATAAAGCATTCCGGTAAAGCTCAAATGCAGAAGAATGCGAGGAAAGAGATAACGGAAATCGATATGATTTTACATGGTGCGATTTCCGCAGTCCGTGCGACCATGGCAGTGGGACCCAGACCTTCGACAAGCTGAAATGCAGAAGAATGCAGAGAACAAGAAAACGAAAGTCCCATGTAAAAGCATAGTGATTTCAGTTTTCTTCTTCCTCGCATTCTTCTGCATTTTAGCTTTACCGGAATGCTTTATTCCCATATCGCTACCCTGATTCCTACTCGAGTTATACATACAGACAGACAGACAAACAAACAAACAAAGAAACAAACAGAATAAAACTTTTTCGGTCAGTGGCTCAGCCAACAAACATTTTCGAAAATTGCAACCAACGTTGTATTCTGATTTTACGAGCAGCTTTTAAAATCAGAATACGTCAGTGATTTGCAGTGCAAAATTAACGATTAATAGGGTATTTCAATGGAGCGCTGCCTGGAAGTAAGAAGAATAAAAGCGGATACAGAGAGCGGTGGTGGGGGTGGGCGCGCGCAGGAGCGGCGGGTGGAGGGGAGCCTGAGCCTGTCCGCCCGCCCTCTGCTGCCCCGCGCGCCCACCCCCACCACCGCTCTCTGTATCCGCTTTTGTTCTTCTTACTTCCAGGGAGCGCTTAATAGGGTATTCCAATGGAGCGCGGGGCAGAAGTAAGAAGAACAACAAGCAGAGACTCAGTTTATCAAATGTATTTGATAAATAAAGTATCAACTCGTTCTTTACTTGTGCTAGTATTGTGCATACAGTTAGGTTTAATTAAGTTCACTTTCGGAGTGTGTTCATTATCATAAAATTCCCATCTCTTGATAACCATTTACCGGAGATCAAAAATAATGCAATTTTGTGATGGAAATATTACTATAATTTATTCATTAAAAAAAATTGCAATTTTTAAAACTAGCACCGATTGGAATCTTTAAATCATCCCAAATATGCACGAATTTCTGCTTATTGGATGTAAAAAAAAAAGAAACAATGATCGCGCATGCGCAGAACGCAAATGGCGAGTGATGTAAACAATGCACTCGAAAAGTTTTCCAACTCATTAAATATCCAACTAAAGTAAATTTCAAAGATGCAGATTTTGGAAAATAGTTATCATGAACAAATAATGCAGCAGGAATACTAATTGCGTTATTTCTCAAACCGTAAATCAGTTGTCTTGCAAGTCAAACTATTTTAAAAACCGCCGGCAAACGGATCGTCCCGTGAGGGACTTTTGCTTAGCAATTTGCAAATTTCTCTAAAATTTGCTTTGCAAGTGCAAAAAACTTCTATTATTGATTGGTTACTGAGTCAAGACCTATAATTTGGTTATTTGCAATGAACTGTACGTGCTGTAGTCTCTGAGCTGAAAGTGACCGTACTGAGCACAATACTTGTTCTTCCACCTCCGATAGAAGATGATGATGGGGGTAAAGAACGAGTAAAAACGGAAGCTGGAAAGGCGCCCGCGTCGTCCCCCTCTCCTCTTCTAGACGGAGTGCACCCGGGGAGGAGTGGGGGACAAGCAGGGAGGAGTGCGGGCGCCTCCTCACCTTACGTTTGTGTTCTCCTTACTTCGGCTCGGCGCTCCATTGGAATACCCTATTGAAATACCCTATTCCATTTACAAAATAATTCCTAACGTCGTGAGCTAGATGGGGCGGCCCATCCGCTTTATTACTTTTTTCGACCATGAATCAATAATTTATTGTTACAATGCGAGGTGAACAGGTGACGGGTCTCCTACCTTTCTTTGAGTCCCACATAGCTGCGTTCAGTTGATGCGGACACTGATCGAGAAGAGACACCACGGCGTGACGTTTATCTTGAGAAGTCGTCGGAAGAGCCCAATGGTAGAGGCCTTCTGTTATCTCCCCATGTTCATCAGCTCAGTGTGCAGTTGTTGAGCTATGTCGCACCTACATCCTCTTAAAACGCACGTGCTCGCTCTCACGAGCGCATGCGCTCGGGATGGCTGAACTCTCCAAGTTTCATACAGTAACGCCCTCCTTAAACCACGAAGAAAAGTGAGTGTGTGTGTGGAAAGTAATTGGTTACTAGTACACTTAGGCCATATACCCGCAAATCAATGACCGACTTAATATTTTCTTGTTGCGCACCCTGCTAAACACCGGAAGTAAAATGTACAGCAAGCAACGCTTCACGAAACAGGTTTCGTGGTATTTCATTAACCTATTTTCGTTTTACATTTTTCTCTCTTAGCCGTAATAAGGTGCTCCAGGCTCTCTAAAACAGAAGTGAAAACGAACAAACTCACTGATTTATCTGTTTCCGTCCGCCCAGTATGAGAAACTACCATAGTAGTTTGGTCCGATCCTAACCTCTCAAATATGCACTGTTAAAAAAATTGCTGTAAATTTACAGCGAAAATGTGATTAATTTTGTTAGCAGTATATACTGTATTTTTACAGGCCTTACTGTAAAAAAGCAGCGTTAATGAAAATGTCGGAAACGAAGTTTCCGACCAAAAGCAGTTACTTTGTTTTGCTCCTGTAAAAAAAAAAATGTAATAATACGAGTGTCCTGTTTTGGAACGAAATGAGCTGCTAACAAAATTAACTTCTCTTTTCTTGTAAATGTACAGCAAAGTAATACGTAGTAGTTTTTGTTGTGGGCCACTATGGGCCGAATATCACAAGTTTCGAGAGTGTTCAAATGAAAACAACATATCTGTTACATTACAGGAGTGTCAATCAGGCAGTAAGTCGTTAGGTGACAGTTATTTTTAACAGTGTGGAGTGGAGCTCGAAACTAATCTAAAAGTTTCTCATGCCTGACAAGCCTCGGAGGCACGTGATTAGCTCGACCAATCAGAGCCATTACGAAAACAGGAAGGTCAGTGAGTTTGTTCTTTTCCTACTTCCGTTTTAGATTGACTGGAACACCCTACTCGTCGAGCCAGGACTAAGGTACACACTTAAAAATTAAATCAGAAAATTCAGATGACTTTGACTAAAGCAAAATTCACACTTAGGTCTTAAACCTCACTAGATATAACTCTGGAATACAATTTCAGGCACCTAGTCCTAGTCGCTTCAAGAGCTCGAAAAACATCGAAAAACCTTATATCTAGGCCATTAATGGCCAATTTTTCGGCCCCTGGAAGACAGGCAACCCTTCCAAGAGGTTCGACGGGGGCGGTTTCCCACAGAGGGATGTCATGTGAACACGGGGAGCCTTAAGTTGTCGAAATCAAGCTAGATTTGGCGATTTAGAGCAGTTTGCTCGTTTTTTAGCCCGCACTTCTGCTTTGAAAAAGCTATCCAGCGGGCTTATGCAAACGACCTCGTGTGTGTCTGTGTGTCTGTCTGTCCCACTAGAAGGAGATGTGCTAGAGACTTGAAATTTTCAGGGTATCTTAAGGTCCACTCCTAGAGAACGAAACGCCCACGGCAAATCCTGGCAACCACCCCTAAGGGTGTGAATGGGGGTATCCAAGGTTCAAAAATTCTCCCGAAAAGTAATATTTTTTTATGTTCCCCTATTGGCCAATTTTTAGCTTATTTTCGTCAAAAAAAGACCCTCTAGCGCCTAAACGGTTAGAGATAGATCAAAACACTGTTACGCTGCGACGCGCCTGGCATACATCTACCTTGGCCTGCGGCGCTGACACCCGAGTCAGGTAGTGCAAAAATGTGCAGAAAGATACGGGCCTCCGGCCCGTCAACGCCCGTCACTTCGACTAATCATGCAGGGTTGTACATTTTTACGCTTATTTTCGTCAAAAACACCCTCTGGCGCCTCAACGGTTTGAGCAAAACGGACAAAATTTTCGACCACAGGGCTCTACTTTGATGAGTTACCCCTTAGGACATAGGACACCATAAAAAAAATATTTTTAAAAAACGTCATTTTTGGGACCTGTTGTTTTCGATTTTTTAAAAATCCAATTTTTGAGCTAGAATGCCCATCTTCGAACTCGATCTGTCTTTTTATGATACAAAACGACCCTGAAAATCCCAGGTCGCTCGCTCAATTCGTTTTCGAGTTTTCGTGCGGACAGATACACAGACAGACAGAAAAAGTTTTTTCCGACCAGACGGAGTAATAGGCTTCGCTAATCGCTCAGCCAATGACCGTGACTTTAGGTTTGAACCTTAAATTTCTGATTTGGAAGTTGAAACGAGCAATCTCTGGAGATAGGTGGGCTTTATGGTTGTTAGCTAGGCAATAGTTCACAAATAACTATTCTATCAAAATGACGAACCAAATATCTGACAAGAGAGGCACTTCTTTAACACTAGAACTACCGGGATTTTCGTATACACCCTCTCGAAGCTGGCTCGCTCGAAGCTAAAATTTTGAGACGGACCCTGCTTAAGGATGGGGGTTACAACCTGGCGAGCTCGCGCGAGCTCGGGCGACAAAGCATTTACAACCGCCTGATGCCCGAGTCCGCGCCAATACAATAGGTTCGCAACATGTGGCTAACTTTCGGGTCGTCGTCTCGAAGCTGAAATCCGGTCCCAATAGGGTGTTCCAGGCAATGTAAAACGGAAGTAGGAAAAGAACAAACTCACTGACCTCTGTGTTTCCGTAATGGCTCTGATTGGTCGAGCTTATCACGTGCCTCCGAGGCCTTTCAGGTATGAGAAACTGTCAGATCAGTTTCGAGCTCCCCTCCATATTTTAGAGGTTAGGATCGGACCAAACTGCCATGGTTGTTTCTCATACTGGGCGGACGGAAACAGATAAATCAGTGTGTTTGTTCTTTTTCACTTCCGTTTTAGATAGCCTGGAACACCCTATTTGCCAGGTTCGAGAGGGACTTTACTGTACCTAGATCTACCGGAGGGGTCATTTTGACCCCTAGGTACTATTCCGCCGTTTCAGCTATTAAAAGACTGCGGTTTTGGGTACACAACTTCTTATTTTCGATTTTCTTGACACTTGATGCTTTTTTAGCCCGCTCTTTTGCTTAAAAGCTAAATAAGCGGGCTTATGCCATCGCCTCTGTGTCTGTCTGTCTGTCTGTCCGTCTGTCCGTTCTCCAAGAAGGACGTGATCTTGAGGTCTGAAATTTTCAGGGTATTATTGTTGTCACTTCTGGTCAACGAAACGGTTGGTGCAAATCCTGGCAACCACCCCTGAGTGGGTCTGAGGGGATAACAAAGAAATAGGGGTTGGTTCAAGAAGTGGAAAACAAATATTTTTTTTATTGTCTCCTAAGGGGTAACTCGTCAAAGTAGAGCCCTTTGGGCTAAAATTTCGTCCGTTTGGCTCTATCTCTCACCGTTTAGGCGCTAGAGGGAGTTTTTCTGACAAAAGTGGCCCAAAAACAATATATTAAGCTTAGAAAATATTCGATGGTTTCCTAAAGGGGTAACTTGTGAAAATAGAGCCCTGTGGGTTAAAATTTCGTCCGTTTGGCTCTATCTCTCACCGTTTAGGCGATAGAGGGAGATTCTCTCACCAAAATGGCCAAAACAGAAATATTTTTATTTTTTCAGAAGTACACTTCTGTCTGAGAAGTATGCGGCCGGTTCAAAATTTTCTTCTAAGCAGAAGAGTGGGCTTATTTTATGGTGGCACATCATTAATAAAACGTGTACACTTTCATGCAAAAAAAAACAAATTTAGTTTTTTGTTGTTTGAACACGTTCGGTGTCATTCAGAGTATGCCTGGAAGTATATTTAACTTCTAGGTCTAGTCTTATGTACATTTTCATAGGTGTGATATTGGATTCATAAGCTAACATCAATAACTTAAAATTTCGGCATAACTTGCATGTATTCTACAAACTGCGGCACACACAGCCAAAGATGTTCAGCGTATGAAAAGAATACTTCGTTTGTTGAGTTTTACTTACGAAGTAGACAGAAAAGGTACCTGGCAAAAAGATGGTTCGAAGCGAGCCGTCATTCGAACGGGCATAGAAGATGTATTACACCGTAAAAATTCAGAAGGGACGGGCCGAAGGCCCGTCCCAAACGCCGCCGGCAGGCCAAGCTGGGCCCGCTCCCTGCCGAACCGAGTTGCCGGTGGAGCGAAGCGGAGCTGGCAACTTGGTTTGGCGGAAGAGCGGGCCCAGCTTGTTTGGACCTACGGGGATCCCTGTGTGGGGGTGGGTAGGCAACCCGCAATGCACGAAATGTAATTTTTCAGAAGTTTTACAGATTTTTACGCAAGTTTTCGTTTTGTTTCGGGTAAACTGAGTCAAATACAATAATTTTCAACATTTTAGCACAGCCTGTGTAAATTTCAGCCTGACCAACAACCGTAAATACCGCAAATACGGTAAGTAGTTCTGAAACTTTGGTTCTGCGAATAGAATAGTACACTGAAAACAGCGCAATAACGCATGTTATCACTACATGATAACGTTGTGCACATTCCAGTTTTTGTGGAACATTTTGTAAACGAGGTCTGAGATTTAGTTTTCCAAAGCTCCATCGGGTTTCTCGCGAAATTTTCGATCCAGCAAGCCCATATGTGATAGGGTTCGGAGTTCAACTAACAATACGGTATAAGACGTGCTCTTAGAGAACCTTTGTTCAAAACCCTATCACATGTAGGCTCGTTTGGTCGGAAATTTTACGGGTTATTAAATTTCAGCGCTCGTTTAGAAAATATTCCACAAAAACTGAAATGTGCACCGCGTTATCATCTAGTGATAACATGCGTTATTACGCTGTTTTCAGTGATATACAAATATCATGCAATAACAGTCGTAATAGACCGTTTATTAACATTTTTAACCTTTGTTCGGCCATGGAACGCGTTTGCAGGTCGACAGAACCGTTGCGAATGCCTCATAAGTATTATGTAAGGAAAACATGATTTTGTGATGTGCGGGTTGCCTACCGATACTGATAGAGGTTCAAAATTGTCACACGACCAAGCGGAAGTCAATACTTACCACACAGAACAACAATGGCAAGATTTAAGTTGAAAAACGGTCGTTAAAACCATCAAAGCCCTCGAAAACTAATACAGTAGAGCGAGGTATATGTTATAATATCCCCTAAAGTTTTTGACGCACATGCCTGATTTTTCGTGTCAAGGCGTATTTTGGTGACCCATGAAAAGTCAAAAAGTGGCGGGTCGGTAGAATTTTTTTTTGATAGTTCATTTGGCAATTCAAAATCAAAAGGGGTCATTTTGACCCCTACGGTAGTTCTAGTGTTAAAACTATGAGAGTGTAACATATCGTTGATGCCTAACAGAAGGGCGGCAGAGCAAGGATAGCTGGATGGTGGAATGGATTTCAGAACCATTTTAACGTCTTGTACTTTGCCACCTCTAACACAGCAGTGCTTGCTGAGTGAATTAAAACAACTCGAGTGAGCGTCATACAATCTTGCAAAGATAGAATCTCCAATAGAAGGTCAATGGTGACACAAAGGCACAAGTGATACTCAGATCAAATGGATAACGGTTTAGCTCGCGGGAATACAGGCAGTCAACGGCCACAGGGAACAAGAAAACGGAAGTCCTATGTAACAGCATAGTAATTTTCCGTTTTCTTCTTGCTCGCATTCTTCTGCATTTTAGCTTTACCGGAATGCTTTATTCTTCCTCGAATTAGCGTACGGACAGGCACACGTGCACAGACACCAAGATACACAGACAGAAAAAGTTTTTTTCCGACAAGACGGAGTTATAGGCTTTGCTAATCGCTCAACCAATAATATTTTAGTATTTTACTGTAAGGTAGCCTGGGTGTACGCCAGACCACGTCTCGCATAACAGGCTTCGCGATATCCCACGCACAGTAGTACCACATAACTAGCACCTCCTGGGAAGCCTATTTGGGCAATCATCGGCAGACCTGATAGGAGGTGCTAGATATGGGGTACTACTGTGCATGGGATTGCTTTCTTGACAGGGATAGCCGAGTGGTCACCCTGTGCGGCGTGCGCGCCCACCCGGCCGGCGACGCGCTCCGTTCAAACGCCGGAGCGCGTTGCAAAATCATTCTTTCGCTGGGATCGACCCGAACCCGGTGCGAGCCCACTCTAATATTTTGAGGACGCGTTAGTATCATGCCCCCGCATGTTTTGGCGGAAAAAAAATAATAAAAGAATGTGGACTTTCCGAGATTTTGACGCGTTGCTGTTAGGCCCTACCCGGGGCCCGTTCACCCACATGCGCCGAGAGGGGTCGTTTTCGCGTGTCGCGACGTGGAGCCCAACAAACAGAATGAAACTAGGTAGATGTAACAGGCTTCGCGATATCTCACGAAACACCGTTACGCTGCGACGCACCTGGCATACATCTACCTAGGCCTGCGGCGCTGACACCTGAGTCGGGCAAAAGGCAGAGTCGTAGATAGGCCATTGGCTTGAAAGGACACAAATTTCACCCCCAGTATTTTATTTTGACGAGTTGCCCCACCAGAGTCGATCAAATATCTGGGAAACAACATTAAAATGATTTGGGGTCATTTTCGTGTAGAAATCGCCCTCTTGCGTCTAAACGGTTAGAAATAGAGCTACACGAACGAAATTTTCGCCCCAAGCGCTCTACTTGGACGAGTTACGTCTTAGAATGATGTAAAACGATTTTTTAAAAGTAATATTTTAGGTTTTTCGTTTTTGGTTCTTCTGACAAGTCAGTTTTTCAGGTAGAGGGCTCAAAATCAATATAGTTCTTGCAGTAATATAAGAATAGGGCCGCTACAGCAACATTTTCGCTCCGCGCCTCAGAGGCGGAGCTTAGGCAAGGGCGCAATGCACCGGCAACCGGCGCGAGGTCATCACGATCCATGGGACACGGAGACATAACACGATCTAAACCCATTGTTTTTGATTTTACTTAAATCCAATAGTTGATCTAGAATGCTCAACCTCGAACTCGATCTGTCTTTTAATGACACAAAACGACCCTCAAAATCCCAGGTCGCTCTCTCATCTCGTTTTCGAGTTTGCGTGCGGACAGACAGCCAGACTTACAGACAGAAAATGTTGTTTCCGGCCAGACGGAGTAATAGGCTTCGCTAATCGCTCAGCCAATGAAAGGTTGACGTCAGAGATAGATAAAGTATCTTCCCAGTTTTCTTTCATAAGGGCATAATTCAAGTTTTGAAGTGTTATTTCGTCATTTACCGTCAAAGTGTCTCATTCCGGACCAGCAGGGTAAATCCGGACACTGCTTTTTCGCATTTTAACAGCAAATTACACTATGTAGGTTCATAATTTAGATATATACTTTTCCGGGAGGCTCTGGAGATTTAAATAATTAGTAGTTTCATATTTTAGAGCCGACCAGAAAACAGTGCAATTTGAATAATATGACCCGACCAGTACACACACTGTGAAGCGGTACTTTAATGCGTGTGCCGCATAGAAGCCGCGGTCACTAGATACAGCTTTAACGTCACTACGCTGGAGTCGAAAATTTTTAATATCCTGTGGACTTTTGCGCGTAATATTGATTGCATGGTATTTCACTCGATCTCTCACTTACAAATCTTAGTTAAAAATGCACTAAATTTTCAATTTTGACAAAGTCCTGTGAGGAAAAGATTGTTGTACACATTCCTATGTCGTATTTTGCGAAACCAATGTCCTTCTACCGAAATAGGACTGACTTTTGCAGAAGTTGCTTCACTTCTGAAATGGACGAATTTTGCCTCGAAAATTTCAATATCACTCTGGTTCCGCAGTTACGGGTTAAGTTGGTGTGTACTGGCACGCAGCTGCAGTGCAGTATTGCCACATCGACCTGTTCTACTGCCATTTAATAGCATAAATAGGGACTGTCCGGATTTGCACTTCGGGTTTAAATCCGGACAGGGTTTCAGAGGCTTGTGCAGGTGAACTGGCGCAAAGAAAATTTCCTATCCAGATGGAAAATATGTATCTTGGCGCCTAGTTTCTAGAATCCGCTGTAATTTTTCATACCCCTACCGGTTTTAGAAATATTCAGGAAAAACGGTCAAATTTGTCCGGAATATGACACATTGACGGTACCACACAGGTCGCAAAATGTATTTTTTTTTTCCAAAAATCCTTTTTTATGGGTTGCTAAGGGGTAACTCGTGAAAGTGGGATTCTCTGGGACGAAAATTTCGTCTATTTTGCTCTTTATCGTACCGTTTGGGTGCTAGGAGGCATTTCTTGACGAAAGTAAGGTGAAAATGACCAAATGGTCTATTAGATCGCCAACAAGCTTGAAATCGACAAATTGTACCAGAAGTAATACTTAACCCACACATCTGGCGTTGAACTACGCCCTTCTTTGCGCGCAAGGGTCTCTTGATAATCTACTTTCACTAAAACGTTTATTTTTCACAACAATTTGTCAATATCAGACTTTTTAATGAGTATCTTTATCAAATATCAGAAGTTTCATTTCAAATTCGGGGGCTGAAAGGCCCTTTTTCCGTATGCACTCCTGTTAACTTGTCTCGGGCGTCAGCGCTGCAGGCCTATGAGGAAGTTGCCCGATACGAGGAACAAAAAGAAGGTGGCGCTGAGGAGGTGGCGTGGCGTAGCGCCGTCCCTAAACAAAGCAGAACGCGGGCGACCATACTGTGTTTTGTCGCAAGTGGATGTGTGATCATAAATCAAGTTTTGTTGAATTTCTAAAGAAAAATTAGGTCCACAATAGACCGGCGTAACAATCTTGAGTCAAAAAGTGCTTCTGTAAAGTTTGGCTTCGGAAAAGTAAGTTTATACAATCTTCTAAACCGTCCCGGTGTCGTTGTGTAGGTTTGTGTACGGACATATTGCATTGGTACAATTTTAACTCAATGATAATGACTCAACTGTCGGAAAAAGCTTTGTTGTAGGTGGTACCAATGTGCTGGATGCATAGGCCCCTACTAAACTGCTCGAAATCTAACGACACGCATCCTAACCTCTGCTAGACCGTCGCTCATCTGCTTTGTTTAAGGACGGCGCTACGCCACGCCACCTCCTCAGTGCTACCTTCTTCTTGTTCCTCTTATCGGGCAACTTCCTCATATGTGCGCCAGGCGCGTCGCAGCGTGTTTCGTGAGATATCGCGAAGCCTGTTACGCGAGACGTGGTCTGGCGTACATATAGCTGGTAAAGATT
>NW_026267397.1:270226-272973 GCF_000697945.3 Frankliniella occidentalis | reverse complement strand
CATGGTAGACCGTGTGAGGGATCGGCAATCCAAATTAGCGCAAATATAGAATTGAATATCCTTATTTGTAGAATCTATTAAATTTTTACACGCTACATAAGGATGGAGATCACTTCCCGCATGGTAGTGCTAAGTACTCGTTTGACGAGGCTTTTGTTCTTCCTATGAGTCTTCTCAAATCCTGCCGCCGGAATACTCTCTATGTTGCTCACGAAGTCCTAAAAAGCGGTTTTTGCACTCTGGTTGTGGTACATTTTGATTAAGATTTTAGTGGGAGAGGTTACACAAACAACGTTCCACGATGTTTTGACATGATGTTCCCTAGGTCTTAAAAAGCGTTTTTCAGAACTCGATTTTTGTCTTTTCTTTCCGAAAAATTCTTGCTGGCCAGTAAAAAAGGTGACCAACTTTAGGCACGTCTTTATTTTGTCAAGCTGTGACCGCGCCGAGTCTTAGCAGCGCAGTGGTGTGCCGTAGCAGCGCCTCGAGTAGCGCGTAGCTGTGGAACGCCGGGTCGAGGGGACGGGTGGAAAAGCTGCCGGTTGCAGAAGTGCAACTGAATGGCAGCATTAATGCTGACAATTGTCGAGAGTGGGAGAAGCGGCGGTGCGAGAGAGACGGAGCGATAGGGAGTGGTGGGGGATCGTTCGGCTCGCCCGGCTAGCCCGGCCTGGGCGGCTAGCCTCGCCGCGCCAAGTTTGAATGTGAGCGCGTGTGTTTGCAGTATGGTAGTTACCAGCGATGTGCATATTTCGCTCGGAGGTGCAGATGAGGAGGGGGGAAGGGGGCGGCCGCCCCACCTCTTACCTGCAGGCCGATCTCTGTCGGCCTCCCGAGCCAAAACTGAACAAATATGGTATTTACCGAGGAGTGTGCAAAAAACGTCGATAGATGTGGAACTCAACTCATTTTATTCATTTGTATGAAACTCATCAGAAGATAACCTAGCTCTTTTAGTGGACACAATTTCTTCAAAATTTGGTTCAAGTCTATTTCTGGACATAATTCTGAGAGAAGCAGATAAATTTTTGTTCGTAATGCGAGTGCGCACCTTATTTTTAGTTAGTTTCATCAGGGAAAAAAACTGCTCACAGATGTATGTGGAGCCGAATATGGCTTTCAACTTTGCATACAGGTTCCTCAATTTTGGAAATTTTTCTTTATGTAGGAAAGATACAAGTTCTGCCAAAGAGGACATGTGAAACCTATTTTTTAGCACCCTATTATTTTGGAGCTCATTCAATTCCATTTGGAGGTCAGCAGGCACACTAAGAACTGGTATGACAAAAGGACTCACAAATATGTCCTTTTCCTTTTCTAGTGTATTAAAAGCATTCTGTTGTAGTACTTCAAATTCTTTTTGAAGTTTTGATAGAACCGAACTGCACCGTTCACCGTGAATAGTCAAATTAAAAGTACTAGCCTCCATCATACAGGGAAAATTAGATAAGTTATTTGTGGACAACTGTGCCACTAGAATTTTGACCTTACCCATAATGTTCCTATTATTTCTGACATATCACACACTGTGTGGTTTTCCCCCTGAAGCTTTATGTTCAACTCATTCAGATGGCCTGTGACATCTGCCAAAAAAGCTAGCTCAAGAACCCATTCAGGATCGGATAGAAATGGAATAGGGTATTTTTTGGAGGTGAAAAATTCTGCAATTTCTTTACGCAGAACAAAAAATCTATTGAGGACTTTTGCCCGACTGAGCCATCGGGCACTACGGTAATACGGTATGTCCGAGAATTGACAGCCAATTTCAGCAAGAAAAGCCTGAAACTGGCGGTGGTTCAAAGAGTGGCCTCTAATTTTATTTACCGCTTTCACTAGGACATCCATTACATTATCCACCGGCAAAGACTTGGCACAGAGTGCTTCTTGGTGAATAATGCAATGTATGTGGGGAAAGTTAAAGGGCAGACCTAAACCTTTGAGGTGTTTTCGGAGACGACAAACCAGGCCATCCTTCACATCACCTGCCATTGCCGGCGCTGCCTGCTGCCGGAGTCCTCGAACTTACTTTGTCCAACATAAGCGAAGTTGGCCAACCAGTTGGCCAACCAACCCATCCAACCTTACACGGAATTGACTTTCGAAGATTTAAAAATGAAATAAAAAATAAGCACAAATGAAGCCAAAATAAAAAAACACGCAGTTGAGCACTGTTCCTGGGTATATCCCCGACAACCTCATGTCCCCCAGACACGACTTGGCATCATAAAACACAACGCAACAAACAGCATCCAAGGCGACTTTGGAGACTGAGACCTGTTTTGTCTCAGGTACCACGGGTACTCCGTAGGTCTTAAAGTGTTCTTGGGCAACCCGAAAGTGCTGCCAACACACCGGGAGTCGAGATTTGAGCCCAGGAATAAAGGTCGCAGGGCTCAAAGCCGGCCGAAAGGCAAGTGCTCAACACTGTGTTGCACACTTTCTGGTGTCGGACTGGAAATTTGAATACATAAAAGTGTTCAACAGTAAATTTGAACACTTTAAAGTGTTCAAAGCTGCATGGCCCACCCTGAACTTGGACAGTTTTAAGTGTTCAACTTTGCAGTTAAACACTTCTTAGTATTCAAATATCTAGTCAAACACTCAAAAGTGTGAAACATACACTCTAAGAAAAATTCCAGATTTTTGTATCCAATTTGATATAGTTTTCTGTATCCGAGCACTGTGATACAGCAATATGTATCGGTGATACAAAATCTTATAATAGTTTTTAGAAATTTGTAAACATT
>NW_026267397.1:266786-269796 GCF_000697945.3 Frankliniella occidentalis | reverse complement strand
GAACCCTCCTCAAATAACTTCTTTAGTTTGCGCCTCAAAATCAGTCATTAGGAATCGTGCATGCGTGATGCCACTTTGCACACGGCAAAATATGACCAAAATAAAGGGATTGATGCAAACAAGCATCACAAATTTCTAAAAGGAAAAGTTTTACAAGCGTTTACATCTTTCATTGCGCCTTACGAGAGGTCCGGGTAGGCAACCTGGGGCACATATTAGGTCCCTTTCCGCTCTTACGATCCCGTGACTGAGCTAGAAAATACAATAATTTCAAAAACGTATGTATTAAGTTTACAGAACCGGTTTCGAGGAACATTTCTCAAACGAATCAGAGTGTCAATATCACGTGGTTAGTCAGGATATATAGAAAAAGCCGGAATTTCTAGTTACATGAAATGCCACTTTTCCAGGCCCTATATCCGCCCCGAAGATGCAAATGAGTGGGAGCAAGTTATAATTTCGTGAGCAGAATAGTCAGAGGAACACGTTGGTATAAAAAACTATTAATTTCGTCGACAGACGAGCCTAAACAACGTATCCAAACATGCCGAAGTTTTGATCCATGTTTGGGTCAGCGTCCAAACATGGATCACAACCCCTAAAAAGAGGAAGGGGTTGTTTTGGGATAAAACAAAAAAAGTTGCCTTTCCCTAATACTGTTGTTTATCACATATGTGAAGAGGGATACTCTAGCTCGGTGATCCATGTTAGGGTACCACCCTCCAAACATGGATCAAAATTCGCGGTCATGGGGATTCCCTGTAGCTCCTAAAGTATTGGAGCTAGAAAGTTCATTCCAACGGAATATCATTCCAAAAGGTTCAAACTACACAACCATGAAAAAAAATCATGCTCATCACACTTTTATCCACCCCAAAACCACGGTTTTCTGAAAAATGATCCATGTTTGGTAGGTTTACCCTACGTGCGGTTAAAACGCCACCGTTTTAACGCTCAATTTGAACACAATTTGAGTAGCTGTTCGACTGATTCTGGCACCACCTGCGATAAAATCAATTTCCTAAGCATTCACATAAAAGTTCCATCTGATGGCCCGATAGCTAAGGGAAAGGCTCAGAGGCCAGCCAATACATGGGGAAGAGTGCCTTAGCCGCGTGGGTTAAGGCGTCGAATCCCAACCCAGAGGTTTGGGGTTCAAATCCCGGTAAGGTAAGAGGTAAGGTACAACATTGAAATTAATTGCGTGTCATGTGTGGGCAATATCTAGAATGAGACAACCAGCAGGGAAAAAATATTTTTCATTCATATCAGAGCATGTTTGAACTTAAACATATTTTTTTCTGTATCGATGGATGCAAATTTCTGTATCTGTATTACAGATTTGTTATTGTATCCGAAAGAATACAATTTTTTGTATCACGGATGCTGAAAAAACTGCATATCCAAATTACAGATTTTTGTATTAATTTTTTATAGAGTGCAAATAGAATGCACGCATCACAAAATCCACTCGTTTTGAAGCACCGAGTCAGTTTCCTCTTCAGATTTATTACGCATTTTTGATATTTTTGTTCGACACAATTATTAAACAACATAAGTTAAAACTGGGTGAATAGACGGTCCCCCGAGTTACGAGTTCGAGGTACAGCGGGAAGAATATTTCGAAGTCCCTCCCGAGGCACTACGTAGCTTCCGGTGTGTGCATGGCGCTAAAGCTTTGATTCAGACCCCACGAGCAGTTGGACCCACGAGAGATCTCGCACGAGCAGTTTGTGCAACGGGCAATTGTGCAATGTACACCCAAGCTTTCGGCCGACTTTGAGCCCAAACTGATAAATAAAGTGTGCAACTGGCGTGCACTTGCCAGTGCTCAACACTACACTCTAAAAAAATCGTTCCCACCCATTTTTCCTACTCCAGTTTTCCTAAGTTACATTTTCCAAAAACCGTTCTTCCTAAAATTCCAATTCCTAATATGATTTTCCTAATTGCCCATTTTTCCTAACCTATAAGTTGATGGTGTGGCCGAGGGACCGGAGGTACTGGGTGACCTCGCCGCGCTCCTTGTAGTCCTCGTAATCAAATTTGATACAAAAATCTGTAATTTTTCTTATAGTGTGTGTTCTTAAATCTTCACACTCGCATCATCTCTGCTCGACTGTAATCGTTTGTTGTAATTTTTCATAAGCTGCAAAGCTTTGGAACGGGTCCTACTTTGCAGTGAGGCATTTTTTGAGGCTATCCTGAACCGGCAATTACGCTCGCAATGCGTCGATGTTGGTCGTTCGTGTGTTACATTTCAGAATCGCTTCTGTGCAAGCTGTTGCTTGAGGGCAATGGATAGTGAAAATGAAAATGAATCAAATAAACTTTCATAGATTCTTTAAAGTCATCGGTCTTCTGTATTTTTTAAATTGGTGTTCATGTCGGAAGATTCCCTGGCCATTTATGTGAGCCGTGGGCCTATGCGTTGCATGGTAGTGAAGCAGAAGTGTAGATAAAAGTCTCAAATAGTTTGAACCTTTTTTTTAACGCATTTGTAGAGAATTATAACAATGACAACTCTGTGATTCGATTGTTATGCTATATTTTTCCGTTGCCAATTTTTTTATGAAATTTTCATCCACCTATGTTCATTTTGCATTTGTGGATGTTGATGGGCGCCATGGCCTAAACGTATATCATAGCTGTCATTTTCAATCAAGTGGGAGGTAAGATTCAGAATATTTCAACAATAATATTCACGTTATCCATGTTATCATGTACATTTGATTGAATTTGTTTCTAGTTCTTTTTGGAAGTTTGGCAATTACAAATCTTCTGCATGGTAGGGTTATGAGGGGATAGTAAAGTTAAGGCAGAAATCTTCAATATTCTCCAAAAATAACGTTTTATTGTAACAGTAGTTTTGTTCCCTGTAAGGAGAAACACTGCTTTAGTGACAACGCTGAGTCAATGTCATTTTACCAATTTATTGATCCACTTACTTTTCACAGGTTGGCGCTGGCTCTGGTGTTTGCGGTCCGCTTACTGGCTGGTTCCTGGCTGT
>NW_026267397.1:262962-266536 GCF_000697945.3 Frankliniella occidentalis | reverse complement strand
CTGGCTGTGTCACTGGTCGCCCAGCATTTGCAGGTTGGTCTGAAATTGATAGAAAAGTTAATGTTTTCATTCTCAACCTCAACTTTATTGAAATATTATAAATAGTTCTCACCTTTGTTCCTGGCGGCCTTCTTCAACTTTCTCTTCAATTAAGATGTGCGTTTCTCCCTGGCGTTTTCCCCGTATGATTTAACCCTAATCTTGTCTGCAATGAAAAAGGACAGTGCTTAATTTCCATATCATATTGAAATGCCTTTAAGTGGTACGCATACAATTTTACAAAATTACCTTTTCTCTGTTCCTCGGTCTTTGTCTCCTGCCTTGCCCAGTCTGACTCAGCACCACTTCTTGTCTACCTCTTCCATCTCCAACCACCATCTCTGCATCCACTTGGTCATTGCCATCTCCTCTGTCATTCTGTTCTTCATGTCCAACCACTATCTCTGCACCCACTTGGTCCGTACCATCTCCTCTGTCCCTATTCTCTTCCTCCTCTACGTTTACTTCTGAATTTCTCTCTATGTCCTGCATTGCGTGACTGTTCCAATTACAATCTTCGTCAATCATGTCCATATCACCTTGAGGATCAGGCTCATCAGGATTCAAGTCTTCCTCTTCCTCACTATAAACTTGGTTTCGTGTGAGTGGCCTGGAAATTACAATGTCAGTTACTTTGGTTTATTAGATAGTTTATGTTCATAATTGTAAGAAATGAACTGGAAATACATACTCAGTTGGATTATAATCATTGAAAAGGTGCAGGGTGTGGAAGTCCTCTCTCAATGTTGGTTGGCAGAGAGTCAAAAACATTAACTCATCGTTGACACATCTGAGGCACTCAGCTGCAGTGGTGATGTCAGTGTCTCTTTGGATGTTACTTGTGCTCTTACGCTCATAGTTGCTCCTCCCATTTGATTTTTTGCCTGTGAAGCGGATATTCTTGTAGACATCATATGTTTTTTGCTCCTTTTCTTTGATGATCCCTGGTCCAAACAAAAAGATTTGAAGTTAATTATTCTGTTACAGGACTGTAACACTTTGACATCCTGCCCTAGGAAATTCAAGACTTACGCAGAAATTTATTAAAGCCAGGATGCTTGTCCTTAACTTCCCTGTTTATTGACCTGTTTACACTCTCCAACCCTGAGGTGACGTACACATGGCGACCATGAACACTGACCTCATCCGCATCAGGCCGGTCCACCCATTCTTTTCTAATTGAGAAATCTCATGCACTTAAATTGAACCTCATCTGGGCGGACCTTTGGTAATTCTTGAATGGCCAGGTCATCATGAGCCTTTGCCATCCTGTTGCCGGGTAATCTGGGGAGGAGGCAGCAGATGTGAAAGAGGAGGGAGGGTTGCTCTGTTTCTGCAGTGGTTGCTCCGCTAGAAATATCTCAAATTAAACCTGAAATCTTATTCAATTTTAGACATTAAATTTAAACCAAAATGGGAAAGAAAAGGAAGAGTGTTGCCAAATTGCCAGTAATTTACACACTGCAACAAGAACAATGTGGAGTATATGTAGAACTGACTGAAGTTAATTATCAATTTTTAAATTAATACTCATTTTCATGCAGTGCCAAATACATCTCCAAACAATGAGAGCTCTTCCACGGCCACGATACGCCTCTCTCCAACCTGCCCCCTCTCCATCCTCCCAGTCTGTGATGACCTCATTTGACTAAACACCAAAATACTATACAACCCTCCTTAAAGAACGTATAAGTAACTCGCGAGCGGCGCGCCGAGTTTTTTAGCAAGGGACATCGCCCCCCTCCTCGCCGTCGCCGGCGAAGACTTCGCGTTGGCTGGTGACTTCAGCTGTGTCCTGCGCGCGGAGGACACCACAGGTACGACGTGGAGAAGCACGGTGCAAAAAACAAATGAATTGTCTCCCGTAAAACTGTTTCTCAAAGAAGGCATCTTAACACGCACCTCTCTCATACAAATCGCATTGTTTAATAGAAAGACAAGGGGTGAACCGGGAAAGGGTGGGGGATTGCCATCCTGACATCTTTTTTCTCAGAGAAGTCTTTTTGCACCGATTTAGGTCGGTATGCATCGTCACAGGTCGCTATATTCGCCCCAAGTCCGACTTTGATGAAATTCGCGATAAATCCGTGCCCTCTGGAGGGTAGGCAACGCACCTTAAGGCATGATCTGGGGTCCGGAAATATAGACTAGTACTAGAGCAACTAATTTAAGCGGACAGGGTCGGCTTGAGCTTGCTCAGGGCTCAGATACAGACTGAAAAGGCTGAAAATTGCAATTATTTCGTTACCGGCAGACAGTCACGGGCGGATAAAATCTGAACCACAGCACCTACAGCTCGCGTAGACACATATTCTTTTTCAGCACAAAAAGACGACCATGGAGATACCACTGCCATTAAAATTTGCGCAAAACTCCATATGTTTATATTGCGCGAAATGCTCTTAAGCCCTGCTTCAAACTTCAAGGGCCTTGCGGAGGTACTTAAAATAGTTTCTCAGCAAAATGAAAAAATACGTGTTCATTCATTTTTCACCCTCTACTCGATTCTGACCTGCGGTGCCCTCTGCGGAAACTTTGAAATTTTTTTGGGCCACCCTAACGCCCGCGCCCTCAAGGACCCCGACTTCCTGCCGGAGCTCGCCGAGGAGTGGTGGATCCGCGCCGCGAAGCCCGCCATCCGCCGCATCGCCAGCCGAGTCACGCAGCAGCTGAGGGGTGAGACCAAAAACAAATTAGATTTTCTTAACACCTTGCTCACTGAACAGTGCTCCGCCCCGACGCGCACCGCCGAGCTCGCCGCCGACATCAGGGACACGAAGCTGGAGATCCTCCCCGTGCACGCGCAGTTACTCACCGGCTTCAGGGACCGCGCGCAGCTTCAGGACGCCGTCCGGGACGAGCCGCTCAGCGCAATCCACGCCGGCTAGGCAGCGCGGCGCGCGCGAGCGCAGCGCATCGACAAGATCGCGGATGACAGCGGCAGGACTCTCCAGGACCCAGGTGACATTCAAAAAGAATTCTTGAACTTTAACCAAGTGAAGTTTCAGAACTAGGAGAACGCCGCACCACCACCCGCGTGCGTCCTGGATTTCCTGGGTCGCGCCCGCCGCGCCCCGCCGCAGCGCGCTGCACCGCACTGTGCCGCGCCCCGCCACGATTGTCACGCCACGCTCGTGGCGCTCAATGCCGCGCTCAATGCCGCGCTCAATGCCGCGTTCAAAACCGCGTTCACTACCACGTCGAGCCGCCCGCCGCGCCCCGCTCGCTGCGTTCAATGTCACGCCAAGCCGCCCCCGCGGCCCCCGGCCGCCCCCGCGCCCCGCCACGCCCTGCCAACGCCCCGCCATGCCCAGAGTTGAGAGTAAAAGCTCAACGCCAATCGCCAGAAATCATCTGCTTTCACGTTAGCGTTAAGGTTTTTTTTTTCGTTTCCTTTTCTAAATCTATGGTAGCACCGGGATCTGTGCTGTCGTTCCCCAACACGTCCGGGCAGCCGCGGCCACTAAGGCGTTGATCTGGTGGCCACAGGGCCCGGGTTCGATCCCCGGCAGAGATCGCTCTATTGTTTTCGAAT
>NW_026267397.1:259750-262912 GCF_000697945.3 Frankliniella occidentalis | reverse complement strand
CCCTTTGGGTGCGTGGTCAAAGACCTGTAGTTGAAGCACAAGAGGACGCAGGTTCAAGACCCAGCGGCCGCCTCCGTCTTTTTTACATTTTTCGTTTCCTTTTAAATCTTTGGTAGCACCGGGATCTGTGCTGACGTTCCCCAACACGTCCGGGCAGCCGCGACCACTAAGGCGTTGATCTTGTGGCCACAGGGCCCGGGTTCGATCCCCGGCAGAGATCGCTCTTTTGGTTTCGAATTCTTCGCTCGGACGAAGTCGCGCCTCGCCCGGCGTCAGGTGGCCTCTAATCCCGGGTTCGATTCCCGGCAAAGTGCCCCCCCCCCTCAACTTCTTTTTATGTTTAAATTGAGCCAAAGCGGAGAGCAGGACGGAGCACGTTCCGAACAGTTCGTAGTCGTCACCTTTGGGTACGTGGTCTAAGGCGTGTAGTTGACGCACAAGAGGACGCCGGTTCAAGACCCAGCGGTCGCGTCCATTTTCTTAATTTTATTTGGGTTTCTTTTAGATCTATGGTAGAATCGGGATCTGTTAAGACGTCCCCCAACACGTCCGCACAGCCGCGATCACTAAAGGGTCGATCTGGCGACCGCAGGGTCCGGGTTCGAATCCCGGCGGAAATCGCTCTTTTGTTTTCGAATTCTTCGCTCGGCCGAAGTCGAGGCGCCCAGCGAGTTTCGGATTCCAGTCCCGGAAATGAATGGAACGATTTTCACGCACTTAAGTTTTTTATTCGGATCTACGATAGCATCGACGTCCCGCAACCACCATACATTAGCAATACAATATTTAAGAGACGTCCACTGGACATGGACTGGACAAACAAAGAACATTACACACATTTGGACAGACGGCCACCGAGGTCCCGCAACTACCATTCATTAGCAATACAATATTTTAAGGACATGGACTGGTCATGGACTGGATATGGAATGGACATGGACTGGACATGAGGCCGCCACCTGCATAGCATTCCACTTAGCGAGCTCGGCTAATGGCACTGCTTCCAGTGCGTATGTACAGACCCCGATTTTAGTCTTTCTTAGACTGGGCGAAATACAACACGAAATGAAAAATGAAATTCTCCTATTGTCGCTGGTAGGTGTTGAACCCGTGGCTATCAAGTCAGAGTGGTAAATGGTAGAATAAAAGTATCGGCAGTCGGTGCGAGTCGAACCCGAGATCGCAGGCTCAGTTTCACACGCCTTAGTGAGCTCGGCCGAGTGGGCTATGTCTGAGTCCACTGCACCGACCTGGTGCTATCCTACCTCGGACGGAAATGATCAAAAAAAAAAGTATGCCAGGGCCGCGGCCGGGACTCGAAGCACCAGCCAGCAGCTCTGACATTTCACGCGTTCTGAGCTATTTTCACAAGGTTCGAGCCAACTTCACGTGATTTTCACGCAGTTTTGGTGCACGTGGAATTTCACGTCGTTTCTTGTGAATTTCACAAGAAACTGTTCGCTGTGCGCCGACGTCCGCACGACCATCCGCATTAACTGGGAGGTGAGGGCGTGCATCAGGGGCGTCCTCAAGAAGAACGCGGCGCGCGCTCTCGGCTTGCAGCATCGCGCGCAGTACGTGCAGATGTACGGGCTCTCCAAGGCGTGGCACGTCGCACAGGTCCTACCAATCAGTCGCACCATCTCCAGGGACATCACCGGGGCAGCGAGGAGGTTCCTCTGGCGAGGGAACTTCTTCACCAGCCCGATGGACGTGTGCGCCACGCCGCCAGGCAGCGGGGGGCTCGGCATCCCCGACGTCTTTCAAAAATGCACGGCGCTGTTTGCAGGTCGTTGGCAGTTGGCGACATTCGCTACCCTCGGCCTGGTCCGTAGGAGAGAGGGGTCTGGGTTTCCAGACTGCTTGCCACTCCAGGGGTCAGACAATCGCTACCCGCGGCTACTCAGTTTTCTTACCTCTTGTTTTTTCTCCATGTGTTGCAGACACCGAGGATATCCTGGACAAGTTGCTGGAGTACGCTATTGCTTCAAATTTCCCCGAAAGGTTTGCTGTGGACGATTACTTCAACGAAATCTACAGGTGGGAAGCACTGACCAACAAGAAGCCGGCAACCAGTTTCCGGGGTTTCTGCGGCACGTGCTACAGGCCTGCAATTGCTTAGTCAGCGTCAGAGCCGTACCTAGACCCGATCTGCCACACCATCATCGACCGGAGGGATGTGAAGACGAACGACATTCTCTACCAGGCACTCACCAAAGGTGCTGCGGTCATCCCCTACAGACGATTCAAGTGCTGCATCTTCATGGCTGGGGACGTGGAAGATCTGTCGCTCTTCACAGACCTCAAGAGGGAGCTACGGGCCAAAGATGTCTTCATTTTTGACGATGAGAAAAACAAGTTCGTCTTCATAAAGGATCTCCTCATGTTCAAGGAAGGTTCATTCGTAAAATGCTGAAAAAATGCCACTCCAGGGGGCAGACAGTGGTACGACCGCACTTTCTCACATCGCTGAAGATTGGCAAGACCGGCGTCAGATTCTCTTAACTGAGCGAAGTTCAACTTGGTGCCACAATCGACTTCCTACAGGGCGGCCTGTTCGACATTTGGAAGAGGACCTTCTACCCCCACCTCGTGTGGCAGCTCTTGTCAGAAATGTCGACTCGAATGGTTGTTTTAGGTCCAGCACAGATGTCGAGGCAGGTCCTCTTCGGCGGTTAGTTGTGAAAGCAAAGAACTGCCAGGCAAGAGATGACTGCGGCATGTTTGTCAAAAAGACAAAGCAGTAGCCTTTTGTTTATAAGGCGGTTCGTTTTCTGTTCTCACTTTCATTGTGTTGGCTGCTCTGTCGAACTGTTCGCCATGGACGCCAAAGCTTATTACGAAAACTTCCATAGGGAGCTTGTTGATGGAGCTATTGCAGACAATCAAGACGAAGCTGCCAGTAATGGTGGAAATGAAAGCAACGATCTCAACCAGGAGATTGAAGAATATCTTGAATCTCTTTAAAAAACCTGGAAACCTGCGTCTTTCTGATGACAGTGAGTCATTAGTTCAAGAAGTTGAACCGTCTCCAAGGCGACAGTCTCGGCGGACCCGCAATCTGTCTCCCGAGAAAGTGAGCGTGTCGGAAAAGAAGAGGCAACCCCGTACGACCGCACCTTCTCACATCTCTGACGAATTGCAAGATCGGCGTCAGATTCT
>NW_026267397.1:256768-258875 GCF_000697945.3 Frankliniella occidentalis | reverse complement strand
GAGGCCATGTTCGTATAATCCAGTGAACCTTATCTGCGGTAACTTCTTTTCAACGCTGCGTTAGTACAATCTGCGCATAGCGTAATACCCGCCAAGAAGGCTGACGACCTATAGCCTCTTTTGATCTGTTTTGTCTTTCTTGCTGGTTTTAGCCTTGCTTTTCTTTTTAGGTATGACGTGGTCTGGCGTACATTTACCTTGGAAACGACCCTGAAATTATCAGATCGCTCTCTCAATTCTTTCTCAAGTTATCGTGCGGACAGACCAATGAAACTTTTCCGGGCAGTGGAGGAATGGACTTCGCTAATCGCTCAGCCAAATAATCTTTGTGCTGTCACAGCTAACTTCTCAACCCTCCCCTCCCTCTGGCCATCATTTCGGCTGAGATGAAATTAAGGCAGTTCCCCGAGTCTCTTGGTGTTAGCAGCTCGCTCCAGACTCTGAAGACAGCTGATTAGCACAGCGAGTAGCGAAGCCTATAACTCCAGTGATGATCAAAAAGTTTCGCGTCTGTCTATGTGTGTGTGTGTTTGCCTGTCGTCACGATAACTCTATAACGAATTGAGCTAGCGACCTGGGTCGTTTTGTATCACAAAAAGACAGATCGAGTTCGAAGAAGAGCATTCTAGCTCAAAAATTGGATTTATAAAAAATCAAAAACCACAGATCTCACAAAAAATGTCTTTCACAAATATTTTTTTTACTTACAGTTTTCTAAACTGTAACTCATCAAAGTAATTTCGTCTGTTTGGCTCTATCTGTAACCATTTAGGCACCACAGGGAGTTTCGGACGAAAATAAGCGAAAAAATGTACAACCCCGCAATCTTAATCGAAGTGACGGGAAGTTGACGGGCCAAAGGCCCATTTCTTTGTGTACATTTTTGCGCTTCCCGACTCGGGAGACAGCGCCGCAGGCCTAGGTAGATGTATACCAGGCGCGTCGAAGCGTAACAGTGTTTCGTGAGATATCGCGAAGCCTGTTACGCGAGACGTGGTCTGGCGTACATCCACCTAGTTAGCTAGGCGATAAGCGAAGCCTATTACTCCAGTGATAATCAAAAAGTTTCGCGTCTGTCTGTCTGTGTGTACGCACGATAACTCGAGAAGGATTTGAGGTAGCGACCTGGGATTATCAGGGTCGTTTGGTGTCATCTACCTAGTAAAAAGACAGATCAAGTTCGAAGAACATCATTCTAGCTCAAAAATTGGATTTAAACAAATCAAAAACCACAGGTCCCTCAAATAATGTTTTTTCAAAATATTTTTTTGCAGCGACCTAAGGGGTACCTCATCAAAGTAGAGCCCCCCGGGCGAAAATTTCGTCCGTTTGACTCTATCTTCAACCATTTAGACGACACATGGAGTTTTTGAAGAAAACAAGCTAAAAAATGTACAACCCTGTTCGCTTAGTCGAAATGAGGGGAAGTTGACGGACCGAAGGCCCGTATCTTTGTGTACATTGTTTCGCTACCCGACTCGGGTATCAGCGCCGCAGGCCTAGGTAGATGTATGCCAGGCGCGTCGCAGCGCAACAGTGTTTCGTGAGATATCGCGAAGCCTGTTACGCGAGACGTGGCGTGCATCTACACTGTTAGAAATTTTCGGGGAGATTTTACAGATAAAGTCTGGGTATACTAGACGCCAATATAAAGTCTGGTAAAATTACCAGTGCTTGTAAAATTACAGAACACTTGTAAAAATAACTCCACAAAATTTCTGTAAAACTGATACCAAATATTTCTGTAAAAATGTTAAAGGATGTTTCCTATAATTTTTACTCACATTTTTCTGAGGTAAAATATGCGAGAAAAAATATTTTCAGCGGCTGTTTCTTTGTTCTATTTATTTCATATCGTCAATCGCTGACAGATTGCTCTGGTGAAACTGCTAGAATCGCTCGAACTCTTTAGTGGAATCGAACCCCCGACCTTCTGGTCGTGAGCCCGATGCCTTGCCCATTGCGCTACGGCGCGCTCTATGCAGGTAGCCCGTCCGTACTCCATCTCATGCTTCCTACTGTCCACGCGACTTTTCCTTCGGTGCTTCCTTCTCTCTTAATGTTGGTACGTTATTATCCACAAAATAGGATTCTTCCCGCTGTTCGC
>NW_026267397.1:255164-255933 GCF_000697945.3 Frankliniella occidentalis | reverse complement strand
AGGGGCCGGGCCTGCTTGGCCTGCCGGCGGCGATGGTCGGGCCTGGGGCCCGACCATATCCGTCACGCGATTTGATGAAGAACATGATCGAATGATGTAGCGGACCTTCGGCCCGCTTAAACACGTCGTCTTTGAGTGTGCCTCAAAAACTCGAGAAAGGGATGTTACGGTGAAGCACCGTGCATACAACCCACCCTTCTGCCTAGAAAACGTTTTTTACGGGTGGGGGGAGAGTTTTCTTTCAATTAGCGGTTTTTAGGCCTTTTACTACAACTCATTCTTCACTGTGGCAATCTTTAGCTTATTTTCGTCAAAAAGAAAAGACCCTGTAGCGCCTAAACGGTTTAAGATAGAGCAAAACGGACGAAATTTTCGTCCACAGGGCTCTACTTTGACGAGTTACCCCTAAGGAGTTTCGTTCTCTAGAAGGAGACCTTAAGATCCCCTGAAAATTTCAAGTCTCTAGCACATCTCCTTCTAGTGGAACAGACAGACAGACAGTGAGGGAGGGGGTTGGCGCGGCTTCTCGGAAGGAGTTAGGTGGTGGGGGAAAGGGCGGCGTCTGCTGGCGGCCGGTGAGCGCTGCGCTCGGCCCTCAGTCTCGTAGGAGCAGCGGATCTGTCGAGTTGTCGCGTAGAGTGTCGCAAAATCTGAGACACGAGGTCGTTTGAATAAGCCCGCTGGGTAGCTTTTTCAAAGCAGAAGGGCGGGTAAAAAGACAGATCGAGTTCGAAGATGAGCATCCTAGCTCAAAAATTGGCTTTTTAAA
>NW_026267397.1:249436-250509 GCF_000697945.3 Frankliniella occidentalis | reverse complement strand
CGACTTATACTGAAGCTTCATGCGCAGTTTGAAGTCAATTGAAGTTACCGTCTGAGAGAAACGTGGGCCAGTACAGACAGACAGACAGACAGACACACGACCAAAGAGTCCTCTGCACCCCACATCACAGCAAAGGCTTCGCAAGCTCAGCCAAAAAAATGAAAAACTACAGGTCGCAAAATGTATATTTGTCAAATATTTTATTATGGGTTCCTAAGGTGTAAACCGTCAAAGTAGAGCCCCATGGACGAAAATGTCGTCCGTTTGACTCTATCTTGTACCGTTTAGGTGCTAGGGAGCATTTCTTCACAAGAATGAGGTGAAAATGATCAAATGGTCGATTAAATCGTTAAAAAGACTTCATTTCGAAAAATTGTACATACACTTCTACTACCCCGTTTCGGGTGTCAGCGCCGCAGGCCTACCTGTATGTTCGCCAGGCACGTCGCAGCGTAACAGTGTTTCGTGACATATCGCGAAGCCTGTTATGCGAGACGTGGTCTGGCGTACATATAGCTAGTTGGCTGAGCGATTAGCGAAGCCCATTACTCCAATGACCGAAGAAGTTTTAGTCTGTTTGTGTGTTTGACTGTCTGTCCGCACGATAACTCGAGAACGAATTGAGTAAGCGACCTGAAATTTTCAGGGTCGTTTTGTGTCATAAAAAGACAGAACGAGTTCGAAGATGAGCATTCTAGATCAAAAATTGGCCTTTTTAAAAATCGAAAAGTACAGGTAGCAAAATGTATTTTTATCAAATATTTGTTTATGGGTTCCTAAGGGGTGAACGGTCGAAGTCGAGACCTTGGGCGAAAATTTCGTCCGTTTGGCTCTATCTTGTACCGTTTAGGTGCTAAGGGGCATTTTTTGACAAACGTGGTCTGGCGTACATATAGCTAGTTTTATGATGACGCAAAATAGGCACTCTGCTCTGGACCTAGTCTGCGCTGCACAAGGCGTGAAGATTCCTGTCCGTCCTTCTGTCACCGCTCAAGAAGTCTACGCAAGAAGTGACGAAGATGAAGCAGATTGTGAGGCTGGGGACCAGCGTCCTATGATGGAGTTTCGGGTCA
>NW_026267397.1:244056-244401 GCF_000697945.3 Frankliniella occidentalis | reverse complement strand
TTTGTTGCTATGGTCCTTGTCCCTCTTCCTTTGCTTCCGTTCCTATAACAAAAAATAAATGTTAAATATTGACAGCGACAAAAATACACGATAAAAGTCACATTGAATGTAGAAATCGACAATAACTGAGAAATAACCAAAAAGAATAATGGGCAATAAAGACTTCACAAAAAACCAGTTACCTCTTCAGCTGATGAGCCTTCAGATTCGGAATCCTCCTCCGTTTTAGAAGACTTGCTCTTCCCAGACCTGTGTTTGTTGCTATGGTCCTTGTCCCTCTTCCTTTGCTTCCGTTCCTATAACAAGGTAGATGTACGCCAGACCACGTCTCGCGTAACAGGCTTC
>NW_026267397.1:240153-243642 GCF_000697945.3 Frankliniella occidentalis | reverse complement strand
CGAGTTTTCGTGCGGACAGATACACAGACAGACAGACACACAGACAGACAGAAAAAGTTTTTTCCGACCAGACGGAGTAATAGGCTTCGCTAATCGCTCAGCCAATTATCTTGGCCAAGAAAATTAGAAAAAGTCAACGATTTGATCTGTTTATCAATACTGTTTCCGGTGGTTCATGGCTCTTTTCTTTCTTCTTCCACAGTCGGTGAAATGGTCTATCGGGATAGAGTTCGACAAAGCGCCACAGGGAGACACTGCTGCAAACTTTTAAAAACGAAAAGCTAGGGAGGAGATGATTCAGGGCGACGTGGAATCTCCAACCCTTTGGAGATTGTCGATCCTGCGGCAGTGTACGAAGAAGCAAACGGACAAGAATCTTTCGCTACCAAGCGAATCACAACCTGTTTCAAGTCTGCAAGAAATGGAGTACAGTAAGCCGTACGCTGGAAGCATCCATGATATTTGCTTCGACCGGTTTTTAGTGCACTACTTAGCCCCGGGGCAGCTGCAGGTGTACAAAACAGCGGCAGCCAAGTACTTTACATCGTCTAACGATGCAACTGGCTCTGTAGTCTGTAAGCGGCCCGCACTTTCTGGCACTAGTGCACACATTATTAGCCCGCTCTTTTGCTTAAAAGCTATATAAGCGGGCTTATGCCATCGCCTTTCTGTCTGTCTGTTCCCCTGGCCGTTAGGCCTCCTGCTCCAAACGACTGCCGAGTGCGTTGCATTCCTGCAAGGCAGTGCGTGGCGGGCACCTCACCGCGAAATCGGAAAGTACTGCTGTCAGCTTGGCCTGCCCGCTTGGCCGGCCGATCGGAGATCAGAGAGATGACGCTTGACGGTCGCGCCCATCCGAACGTAACGAGGGGCTGAACGGAGCAGCGCGCTCAGCTGTCCAATCAGCTGCCGCGCGCAGGTGCGTGCGTCAGCTGCCAATCAGAGAGGTGTAATAAGGAGTTGCGTGGCTGACCGACCAATCGGAATGCGTGCCCGATCAAGCCGCCGGGATATACATGTGGTGACCGCTGGCCCGTCGCGCCATCACTGTCATCTGTCAGTTGCACCAGTGAAGCGAAGCATTCAAGAAGTTAAGATGGAAGTCCTGTGGGATAACTTACAATCTGAATTTGACAAGCTCAGTAAATAAGAAAGGGAGAGTTGGATAGCGTTCCGCAAGGACCACTATCGACAGCTCACCCCTGAGCAGCAGGTTCGCTGGGCAAACTTGTGGAGTTTCACGAGACCAAACCAGTACAGAACCTTCAAGGTACCTTCAAGCGAGGCCTACATTCCCTGGCAGTTTCGTCCAGTTGTCCAGCTGGAGACGCCATGGCAACTCAATCCAGTTGTCAAACTGGAGAGGCTGCCAGTGGAGAAGACAATCGAATTGGAGATTTATGAGGGATGCATCCCAGAAGGCAAAGCTTTAGTGGTAGGAACCCCTGAAGGATTGGAGGAGATTGGATGTATTGTACCTATGAACGAGCACACCGTTAGTATGTCACAGCTGACGTAGTTCCTATTCCGTGAAGTTGTGACCGAGAAGATGGTTACAATCCACGTCAAAGCAGAGAACAACAACGTGGATACAGACCCGCTACTTGGCGCGACCGAGAGAAAATTCCTTGCCGCCCTCTCGAAGACCCAAAAGAAGGCCATTCTTTACCCCGAGGATTTCAAGAAGCTCCGTACCAGCGTTAGAGTAATGCGCTCTACTCGCTAATCGCTCAGCCAATAAAAAGACAGACCAAGATGAGCATTGTAGCTCAAAAATTTGCTTTAAAAAAAAAATAAAAAAAAATCACAGGTTGCAAAATATTTATTGTTTTCAAATATTTTTTATGGGTCCCTTATGGGTAACTCGTGATAGTAGAACCCTTTGGGCGAAAATTTCGTCGGTTTTGCTCTATCTTGTCCCATTTGGGTGCTGAAGGGCATTTCTTGACAAAAATAAGGTGAAAACGACTAAAAATGTTCCTTAAGTCGTAAAAAAGGCCTTTTATTGAAACATTGTGCAGGAAGTAATACTAAAACCACAAAGTTGACGTCGAACCACACCCTCCTTTAGGTTCAAGGGTCCCTAGATTATCTAGTATCACTGAAACGTTAATTATTACCTAGCAATCTGTCGAAATTCGAACTTTTAATCGGACAGTAGAAGTTTAATTTCCCTAATTTTAGAGTGAAAATTCCCCGACAAATGCTGTGAGTATGCCAAATTTTGGAGCCAGAAGGCTCTGTTCCAGAATAACCTCCCACTAACTCGTCTCGGGTGTCAGCGCCGCAGGCCTAGATATATGTGCGCCAGGCGCGTCGCAGCGTAACAGTGTTTCGTGAGATATCGCGAAGCCTGTTTCGCGAGACGTGGTCTGGCGTACATATAGCTAGTCTCATGATGGCGCAAAATAGGCATTCTGCTCTGGACCTAGTCTGCGTTGCACAAGGCGTGAAGATTCCTGTCCGTCCTTTTGTCACCGCTCAAGAAGTCTACGCAAGAAGTGACGAACATGAAAGAGATTATGAGGCTAGGGACCAGCGTCCTATGATGGAGCTTAGGGTCACCATTCCCTCAGACTAGAATTATAGAGGGTTCTAGCCTTTGCTATGATAAGATGAAATCGATAAAACGAATGCGTAAAAGCAAAAGGCGGCAACAAATAATGACGGTATTGCCTCCACACAAATGTGAATTGTGTGTGGTGAAGAATGTTTGGGAGCAGTGCCGACCGTGTACCACTATCGGCTCCCGGCCTTCTCGACGGACATTGACCTGGAGCACGACGAAGTAGGGGACCTGGCAGATGTGTTCGCTGCATGGCGACCAAGCTTCGTTGAAGCTGGGTTCCCCTTCGTGCAGGAGGTCGCCGAGGAGGTCGCCGAGCCTGGTGGCCAAAACGCCGTCCAGGAGGTCGCCCAGCCTGGTGGTGCTGCCGCAGGCCCCAACGCCCTCCAGCAGGGCGCCGAGGGTGCTGGTGGCCCAAACGCACTCCAGGAGGTCGCCCAGCCTGGTGGCCCAAACGCCGTCCAGGAGGTCGCCCAGCCTGGTGGTGCTGCCCCAGCATGGCCAAGTCTACACTGGGGCTGAAAGTGACATATTTCTTAGAATTAAAATGTGTTGTCCCAAGTGCGGAGCTACAGGTGAAGGGACGATTGCGATCGAACCCGAAAAAGGGGATGATGCTCACATGCTTTGGATGGCTAATGACACTCGGTCAATCTTCCACATATCAAGAAGCCCCTGAAGAGAGCAATCGGCATAGAGTTCGACAAAGCGCCACAGGAAGACACTGCTGCAAACTTTTAAAAACAAAAAGCTAGGAAAGAGATAATTTAGGGCGACGTGGAATCTCCAACCCTTTGGAGATTGTCGGTCCTGCGGCAGTGTAAGAAAAAGCAAACAGACAAGAATCTTTACCTACCAGGCGAATCACAACCTGTCTGCAAGGAATGGAGTACAGTAAGCCGTACGCTGGAAGCATCCATGAT
>NW_026267397.1:238465-239623 GCF_000697945.3 Frankliniella occidentalis | reverse complement strand
GTAGAACCCTACGGGCGACAATTTCGTCCGTTTTGCTGTATCTTGTATCGTTTAGGCGCTTTGGGGCGCTTGGCGCTTGGCGAAAACAACGTGAAAAAGACAAAATCGTCTATTAAATCGCTAAGAAACTTAATGTTGTAAAGGGAGTAATTCTTAAACGACACATAACGGGTCGAACCACACACTCTTTTAGGCTTAAGGGTACCTAGATTATCTGGTATCACTAAAAACGTTGATTTTTACATAACATTCTGTCCAAATTCGAACTTTAAATGAAAACCTTTATCGAACAGCAGACGTTTCATGTCCGTGATTTTTGATTAACATGTCCCCGACAAATGATGTCACTATGTCAAATTTTGGAGCCGGAACGTTCCCGTATACCATCCCATTAGCTCGTCTCGGGTGTCAGCGCCGCAGGCCTAGCTATATGTGCGCCATGCGCGTCGCAGGGTAACAGTGTTTCGTGAGATTTCGCGAAGCCTGTTACGCGAGACGTGGTCTGGCGTACATATAGCTAGTATTTGAATAGACCGGTTTTTTTAGCCCGCCCTTCTGCTTTGAAACAGCTATCCAGCGGGCTTATGCAAACGACCTCGTGTGTGTCTGTGTGTCTGTCTGTCTGTTCCACTAGAAGGAGATGTGCTAGAGACTTGAAATTTTCGGGGTATCTTCAGGTCCACTCCTAGAGAAGGAAACGCCTACGGCAAATCCTGGCAACCACCCCTAAGGGTGTGAATGGGGATGGGGGTATCCAAGGTTCAAAAATTCTTCTAAAAAGTATTTTTTTTTATGCTCCTCTAAGGGGTAACTCGTCAAAGTAGAGTCCTTCGGACGAAAATTTTGTCCGTTTCGCTCTATCTCTAACCGTTGGGCGCTAGAGGGTCTTTTTTGACGAAAATAAGCTAAAAATTGCCATAGTGAACAATAAGTTGTAGAAAAAGGACCAAAAACCGCAAACTAGAAAGGAAACTCTCCCCCTACACCCAAAAAATGTTTCCTAAGCAGAAGGGTGCGTTGTAGTCGCGGTGCTTCACCGTTACATCCCTTTCTCGAGTCTTTGGGGCAAACCCAAAGATGACGGGTTTATGCGGGCCGAAGGCCCGCTACATCAGTCGATCATGTTCTTCAGCAAATCGCGTGACAGAAATGGTCGGG
>NW_026267397.1:225717-231120 GCF_000697945.3 Frankliniella occidentalis | reverse complement strand
TAGCTCAAAAATTGGATTTTAAAAAAATCAAAAACCACAGGTCCCAAAAATGACTGTTTTTAAAAATATTTTTTTTTCTGGTTTCCTAGGGGGTAACTCATCAAAGTAGAGCCCTGTTGGCCCACGGCAAAAAAATTATCAGACCGGTGGTTAGATATTAAAGATTGAGATGACCCATGCTCTGGGCATTCCAAAACCGCCCCGTTCGTCCTGATCGGACCCCGGGAACCACTCGCTCAACGTCTTTGAATTTCAACATGGGTTTCTTATGGGCTTTTGGTTGTAAAATAGAAAAGCGACCCTGTAGAGTCAGAAAGTCACCATAGAGCAATATAATTATGAAATCCGTAATCGACGTTAAAAACTGAATCTGGCAATATAGCGTTCGTTACTGTACCACGTAGTACCCAGATTTGCTACCTCTCATAAATCTCCATATTTTGAAAAATGAGTGAAAATTCAAAGCTCAGCATATCTGGGTACTGGGTGCTACAGTAACGAACAATACATTGCCAGATTCAGTTTTCAACGTAGATTACAAATTTCATAATTATATTGCTCTATGGTGACTTTCTAACTCTACTGGGTCGCTTTTCGATTTTACACCCAAAAGCCCATAAGAAACCCCTGTTAAAATGCAAAGACGTTGAGCGAGTGGTTCCCGGGGTCCGATCGAGACGAACGGGGTGGTTTTGGAATGCCCAGAGCATGGGTCATCTCGATCTTTAATATCTAACCACCGGTCTTATATTTTTTTTGCCGTGGGCCACCCTACGGGCGAAAATGTTGTCAGTTTTGCTCTAGCTCCAACCGTATAGACGCTAGAGGGTATTTTTGACGAAAATAAGCGAAAAAGTGTACAATCATGCATGCTGAGTCTAAGTGACAGGGTTGACGGGCCGGAGGCCCGAATCTTTGAGTACGTTTTTGCTCTACCCGACTCTGGTGTCAGCGCCGCAGGCCAAGGTAGATGTATGCCAGGCGCGTCGCAGCGTAACAGTGTTTCGTGAGATATCGCGAAGCCTGTTACGCGAGACGTGGTCTGGCGTACAGCAAGCAGTCGATCAGGGAAACATACAGTATCTACGTTTTCATACCTGCCGAGTCGATTTCAATAAATATTTCCGCGTTATTTTGTCTCCTTGTACTTTGTTTTGGTTCCCCCAACCAGCAGCGCTTCTCCTTTGCGCTACGCTCCGCCACTCTGGGCAAGTCGTCCATTGGATTTTTAAAAAATCAAAAAACCACAGGTCCCCAAAATGACCTTTTTCCAAATTGTTTTTTATACTGTTTTCTAAGGGGCAACTCGCACCATCTTTAGACAAAAATATCGTCCATTTGGCTCTATCTGCAACCGTTTAGGCACCAGAGGGAGTTTTCTACACGAAAATGACCGCAAAACATTTCTACGTTTTTTCAGATATTTCATGGTCTCCGGTAGGGTAACTCGTTAAAATAAAACCCCGAGGAACAAAATTTGTGACTTTTAGGGCCGAATGCCTACTTACGATTCTGCCTTTTGACCGACTCGGGTGTCAGCGCCGCAGGCCTAGGTAGATGTATGCCAGGCGCGTCGCAGCGTAACAGTGTTTCGTAGATATCGCGAAGCCTGTTACGCGAGACGTGGTCTGGCGTACATCTACCTAGTAAAAAGAGAGATCGAGTTCGAAAAAGAGCATTCTAGCTCAAAAATTGGATTTTTAAGATATCAAAAACCACAGGTCCCACCAATAATGTTTTTAAGAATAGTTTTTTTAACAGTTTCTAAGGGGTATCTTATCGCCAGAGAGTCCTTTGGCTGAAAAGTTCATCCGTTTGGCTCTATCTTTAACCATTTAGGCGCCACGGGGAGTTTTTGACGAAAATAAGCGAAAAACTGTACAACCCTGCATTCTTAGTCGAAGTGACGGGAAGTTGACGTGGGCTCGTATCTTTGTGTACATTTTTGCGCTTCCCGACTCGGGTTTCAGCGCCGCAGGCCTAGGTAAATGTATGCCAGGCGCGTCGCAGCGTAACAATGTTTCGTGAGATATCGCGAAGCCTGTTACGCGACACGTGGTGTGGCGTACATCTACCTAGTAAATAGACAGATCGAGTTCGAAGAAGAGCATTCTAGCTCACAAATTGGATTTTTAAGAAATCAAAAACCACAGGTCCCACAAATAATGTTTTTAAAAATAGTTTTTTTTTACAGTTTCCAAGGGGTATCTTATCGATAGAGAGTCCTTTGGCCGAAAATTTCATCCGTTTGGCTCTATCTTTAACCATTTAGGCGCCACGGGGAGTTTTTGACAAAAATAAGCGAAAAAATGTACAACCCTGCATTCTTAGTCGAAGTGACGGGAAGTTGACGTGGGCTCGTATCTTTTGTGTACATTTTTGCGCTTCACGACTCGGGTGTCAGCGCCGCAGGCCAAGGTGGATGAATGCCAGGCGCGTCGCAGCGTAACAGTGTTTCTTGAGATATCGCGAGGCCTGTTACGCGAGACGTGTTCTGGCGTACATCTACCTAGTTTAAAAATATTTTTCTTTGCAGTTTTCTAAAATGTAACTCATCAAAGTAGTGCCTTTTGTGCGAAAATTTCGTCCGTTTGGCTCGATCTTTAACCATTTAGGCGCCTGGAGCCGATGCGCGGACCACAAAGTTAGGGTAGGTCGGGGAGACAGCCTAAGGTCATCTGCACCGAGAGGTGTTGTCAATCGCACCGTACTCCGTCCATGCCTGGTAGTGCGGCGGCGTGAGTCACCAGCCCCCGGAGCGATAGCACGGCCATGGCACGGCACCCCAAAACAGTATATAAGACCACCGAGATTCTGAGATGGGATTTTCAGTTGGTACCGAGCAGCCTTACTAATCAAGTGCATCGGGACCAGCTCCGACGAACACACTGTGAGACCCGGTTCACCGGAGCCAGTGAGGGAGTCGGCAGACTATCTCAGAGTCTGGTGCAGCAACTTGAGTGTTTAGTGTATAGCGTCTAGTGATATGTACTAAGTGTGAATTGAAGTGTTAGTGTGTTGTGTACTAAGTGTGAAGTGAAGTGTTAGTGTGTTGTGCCGAGAGCACCTGAGCCATGTATTCCTTGTGAGTATTTCAATACACCTTGATTATGATTAATACCGCCTACCCTTCACTGACCCTATTATGAGAGTGTGACATTCAGGTGAGACAGGCAGTAGCCCTGCCTGGGGGAGGACCTCTCACAAGCCTTCATAGGCCAGCCGCTCCAGGTGGGGCCAAGACGAGGCCAGCACGGCCCAAAAGCCCTGAAATGAGAAACAACATTACATTAGATATGCGCAAAGGGCATGGTTCAACACCACAACTTATACCTTATTTTACACAAAACATAAGAATTCGTGCCAAGATACACTCTGCAAATGCTTGTCCTCCCCCAATTTCCCAGCAAGGGAGGCCTCGGGGGAGGACCTCTCACAAGCCTTCATAGGCCAGCCGCTCAAGGTGGGGCCAAGACGGGGACAGCACGGCCCAAAAGCCCTGAAATGAGAAACAACATTACATCAGATATGATGCAGCACAAATGCCTGCAACGCAAGGAAAATAGTCAATTAAAAAGACAACAGTAACACAGCTTGAGCTAGAACGTTCGGCTGTGAGGCAGCGAGGTTACGCCGCATGACGTCGGTTTTGGAAACAACGTTGTTGCCCGCGTCTTCACACAAGAATCATTGCTCACACCGGTGATAAAGGAGTCGCAAATAGTGGAAAGCCCTGACGGGACCGGGGACGAACGTGGGCGTTCAGTTGGGACCCCGCGTCGTCCGGCGTCGTCCCGGGTTCTCAAAATGGACGAGTTATGACAACGAGCATCGTCACTTTGTCCTGTAGCGTCACACAGCGTCACACGATGTGACATGATCGTCATAGGTCGCCAAATTGCGTCCAGGAACATCACTAGGTCCATTTCGTCCAGTCGCGTCCTAGGTTGTCCCTTATGTCCATACGCGTCCAGAGTAGTCCAACCTCGTCCCTCACAAAGAAGCATGTCCATCTGCGCCCCCATCCGTCCAGGTGAGCCCATCGGTGTTCCCCTTCGAACAGAATCGTCCTCCAGCGTCCTGCTACGTCCACTCTTGCTTTACTTCGTCCACGCCCGTCCTCATACGTCCTGCTTGGTCCAAACCAATCCTTTCCATCCATCCTCTTCGTCCCCCTTCGCCCCTTTTCGTTCTACTTCTTCCCCCTTCGCCCCTTTTCGTCCTCCTTCGTCCCACTTCGTCCCCCTTTGTCCAACTTCGTCCAGCTTCGTCCACCTTCGTCCACCTTCGTCCAGCTTGCTTTTTCTCCGTCCCACTTTGCCCCACTTGGTCCAACCACAATTACGGTCAAAAGGGAGTGGTAGGACGTAGTAGGACACAGAGGGACAAGGTTGGACAAAAGGGGACGAAGTAGGACGAAGGGGGTTGAAGAGGGATGAAGTGGGACGAAGTTTTACGATGTGGGACGAACAGCGACGAAGAGGGACTGGACCAAGCAGGGCACAGGAGGGCGGGCGTTGACGAAGTAAAGCGAGGGTGGATGTAGCAGGACGCTGGAGGAAAATTATGTCCGAAGGGGGACACCGATGGACCCCCCTGGACGAAGGGGGACGCAGGTGGACATGCAAGGATGGGGTGGGACGGGGCTGGACTACGCTGGACGCGTATGGACTTAAGGGACGAACTTGGACTCGGCTGGACAAAATGGACATAGTGATCTTCCTGGACGCAATAGGGCGACTTATGACGATCAATGTAACATCGTGTGACGTTGTGTGACGCTACAGGACAAATAAGGATTCATTGCTCTTCCACTAGAAGGAGATGTGCTGGAGACTTGAAATTTTCAGGGTATCTTAAGGTCCACTCCTAGAGAACGAAACGCCTACGGCAAATCCTGGCAACCACCCCTAAAGGGCTAAAATGGGGTATTAAAGAAAATGAGTTAGGCCAAAAAAGTCCGTTTTTTTTTTGGTTTTACGATCTCCTAAGGGGTAACTCGTCAACGTAGACCCCTTTGAACGAAAATTTCGTCCGTTTTGCTCTATCTCTTACCGTTTAGGCGCTAGAGGGAGTTTCTATCACGAAAGTGGCCCAAAAATAAACATTAATTTTAAGAAAATAGTAGATGGTCTCCTAAGGGGTAACTTGCCAAAGTAGACCCCTTTGAACGAAAATTTCGTCCGTTTGGCTCTATCTCTAACCGTTTAGGCGCTTGAGGGTCTTGTTGGACGAAAATAAGTTAAAAATTGCTGTAGTGAACAATTAAAGGTAATTGTTTACTTTAGCGACTCCTCGCCCTGGAGTCACTCAAGTATACCATCGGAAAGGTATTTTTCAGTAGAATCCTGAACAGTATTTATATATATTTCGTCCGTTTGGCTCTATCTCTAACCGTTTAGG
>NW_026267397.1:220556-225667 GCF_000697945.3 Frankliniella occidentalis | reverse complement strand
TGTTCTTCAGCAAATCGCGTGACAGAAATGGTCGGTCCGCAGGCCCGACCATCGCCGCCGGCAGGCCAAGCAGGCCCGGCCCCTGCCGAACGGAGTTGCCGGCGGAGCGAAGCGGAGCTCGCAACTTCGTTTGGGGGAAGGGCGGGCCTGCTTCTTGTGCACTACTTAGCCCCGGGGCAGCTGCAGGTGTACAAAACAGCGGCAGCTAAGTACTTTACTTCGTCTATTGATGCAACTGGCTCTGTTGTTGGCTGAGCGATTCGCGAAGCCTATTTACTCCACTGACCGAAAAAGTCTTATTCTGTTTGTTTGTGTGTTTGTCTGTCTGTCCGCACGATAACTCGGAAGGAATTGAGGTAACGATCTGGTAATTTCAGGGTCGTTTTGTATTATAAAAAGACAGATCGAGTTCGAAGATGAGCAATCTAGCACAAAAATTGGCTTTAAAAAAAATCAAACTACAGGTCGCAAAATGTATTGTTGTTTAATATTTTTGTATGGGTTCTTAAGGGGTAAACCGTCAAAGTAGAGCTCCTTGGACGAAAATTTCGTCCGTTTGGCTCTATCTTGTACCGGTTCGGTGCTAGGGAGTATTTCTTCACAAAAATGAGGTGAAAATGATCAAATGGCCGATTTAATAGTTAAAAAGACTTCATTTCGTAAAATCGTATATACACTCCTATTACCCCGTTTCGGTAGTCAGCGCCGCAGGCCTAGCTATATGTGCGCCAGAAAAAAAAAGCTTAATACAAAGTTCTGGCCTCGGGGCGGTTTGGGCCGAACGGGGCAGGACCTTAACCTGTGTTAAGCAAAAGGTTGGCTCTCATATCTTGTCGTGCCCCAGCGCGGGCAGCGCGGGCAGCGCGCTCAGGGCCACGTAGAGGCTGCAAACGAGCAGGACGGGATTTTTCACCAGGGTCGTGAAAAACTTAACAACAACTTTGCTGTTTATATACACCATTATTGTTTACAGTGAAGACGCGACTTTCCGCCGGTGTGCTGCTCAACAACGTGTGTGCTACTCGGCCAGCTGAGTCGGGGTCTGGGTAAGTGCTAGTGCCGGGCAGAGGTCCTTTTTTCCCACAGCGAGACTTTAAAATTTAATGTCGTTGGGTTTCCACTGTTGTAGGCTGTGAACGTTGGGCGTGCAATGGTTTAAGCTTTGCTTGTTAGCCCACTGTGTTGCTGCATGTCGGTGTCTGTCTGTCCGCCTGTCCTCGAGCGAGAGAAACGAAAATAGTAAGACAAGGAGTAACAAGCAGGCCCGCGCTTCCGCCAAACCGAGTTGCCAGCTCCACTTCGCTGCGCCGGCAACTCCGTTCGGCAGGGGCCGGGCCTGCTTGGCCTGCCGGCGGCGATGGTCGGGCCTGCGGCCCGACCATTTCAGTCTCGTGATTTACTGAAGAACATAATCAAATAAATAATGTGATCGGTCACTTTCCATGCATGTTTGAGTAAACTTACTAAGGCATCCGGCGGGGGGCCTGCGGCGATTTGCTCCATGGGCATATGACAAAAGACTGTAACGGGGCAACACCGTGACTACACCCCACCCTTCTGCTTTGCTTAAGAATAAAAAAAAATGAACCAGCGCAGTTTTTAGGTTGTATTGTTTGTCAAACAGTCTTAAAACTTGACTTTTTGCTATTGTTTTCAATATATCCACCTCTAGGGCCCAAACAGTGAAAGATACGCAGGGTTCATACCGGTCAGGGAAAACAAAAAGGGACTGGAAATCAGGGAAAAGTCAGGGAATTTCGAGAAAAAGTCAGGGAAAATTTAATTATCTGCGGCAAGCGTAGAATTGTGGACGCGTGTGCTCGGAGCGCGCTCCCCGGCATGTAACTCTCTCGCTCAGGCTCGGCTCCCCGCGGCCGGAACGGTTCGGCTCGCTTCGCCCGGTCTGCAGCGGCAAAGCGGCGGTGGCGACGGGTTCGGTAACTGCGGCGGAGGCAGGTTCGGGCTGCCGCCTCTCCTCGCCGCGGCCGGCCGGCCCCTTCCCCTCTCCCGACCCGGCCGCCGCAGCCGGGCGGGCCGGGCTGCCAGCTCGGGCTGGCTGCTGTGTTCTGTTAGTTTTGATTGACGCTCGGCCGGCAGACGTGTTGGGGCGTGTTGGGGTGAGGTTGGGTGGGCGTGAGCTGCGCTCGGTGCGAAACAAGGAGCCCTTCACTTTAAAGGTAAGATATTAACTTTAATTACCAACCATGGACTGAATAGATGACTGCGTGGTGTCTCGCTGTGTGTACAACAAACGCATACAACGTACGTTTCGATCTGTTTAGGTGCCATCATGCCACAGAAAGTAACTGCCTTCAACGGCAGTTGGCTTCAAATGCCGGAGTATGCCGGCATTACTGAGCGGGGTAGATATCCCACTGAAGCTGTATGCTTACTTTGCCAAAGACCGGTCCAATTGAGCAACATGGGACTCGAAGCGATCAAGAGTCACTTCAAAGGGAAGAAGCTAGGGTGGCCCAAAAAAATTTCAAAGTTTCCGCAGAGGGCACCGCAGGTCAGAATCGAGTAGAGGGTGAAAAATGAATGAACGCGTATTTCTTCCTTTTGCTGAGAAACAATTTTAAGTACCTCCGCAAGGCCCTTGAAGTTTGAAGCAGGGCTTAAGAGCATTTCGCGCAATATAAACATATGAAGTTTTGCGCCAATATTAATGGCAGTGGTATCTCCATGATCGTCTTTTTGTGCTGAAAATGAATATGTGTCTACGCGAGCTGTAGGTGCTGTGGTTCAGATTTTATCCGCCCGTGACTGTCTACCGGTAACGAAATAATTGCAATTTTCAGCCTTTTCAGTCTGTATCTGAGCCCTGAGCAAGCTCAAGCCGACCCTGTCCGCTTAAATTAGTTGCTCTAGTACTAGTCTATATTTCCGGACCCCAGATCATGCCTTAAGGTGCGTTGCCTACCCTGCAGAGGGCACGGATTAATCGCGAATTTCATCAAAGCCGGACTTGGGGCGAATATAGCGACCTGTGACGATGCATACCGACCTAAATCGGTGCAAAAAGACTTCTCTGAGGAAAAAGATGTCAGGATGGCAATCCCCCACCCTATCCCTGTTCACCCCTTGTCTTTCTATTAAACAATGCGATTTGTAAGAGAGAGGTGCGTGTTAAGATGCCTTCTTTGAGAAACAGTTTTACGGGAGACAATTCATTTGTTTTTTGCACCGATTTAGGTCGGTATGCATCGTCACAGGTCGCTATATTCGCGCCAAGTCCGACTTTGATGAAATTCGCGATTAATCCGTGCCCTCTTTATTTCGTTACCGGCAGACAGTCACGGGCGGATAAAATCTGAACCACAGCACCTACAGCTCGCGTAGACACATATTCTTTTTCAGCACAAAAAGACGATCATGGAGATACCACTGCCATTAATATTGGCGCAAAACTTCATATGTTTATATTGCGCGAAATGCTCTTAAGCCCTGCTTCAAACTTCAAGGGCCTTGCGAAGGTACTTAAAATTGTTTCTCAGCAAAAGGAAGAAATACGCGTTCATTCATTTTCCACCCTCTACTCGATTCTGACCTGCGGTGCCCTCTGCGGAAACTTTGAAATTTTTTTGGGCCACCCTAGAAGAAGCACAAGGCGAAAGTCGAGGCTGCGAGGAGAACTGGAGACATTCGATTGTTCACATCAGCGGTGAGTAGTCTTCAAATTTTTGACGTGTGTTTTCTTTCTCTGTCGACTGAGTGTCGTGCGCCGTGCACCATGTGCGTGAAGTGGGGTTCGGGTCTGCGAACGAGGTCTTTGTTTTCTTTCACCGGTGAATGTCGGTTCTCGGCCCGGAGACCCAGACAAACCTCTGTGCCCAGCCGACGGGCTGCCAGGGCCGGGCCGGGCGGTGGCCTTGTCAGTCCCGCATCAGTCTTCATGATGTCTTCACCCTCAATTGCTGCACGACGCGAACAGCTAGATCTTCTTTTAAGCGGGCCGTTTCCGAAAGGGGATCCTGCTTTGAAGAAGTTTGTTGATTCTCTATATGAGATCGTTTTCAACAAGAAGATTAAGAAGAACTCTCTCGGTGTGATGTGGGAAATACGCGTCGTGTGTTGTTATGGCATAACACACAAGACTCTGCAGGGTTACCAAATGAAGCTTAACAAAAACCTGTTTTACTATCTGCCAGTGCTGAACAACCGAAAAGAACTCGCAAGGACTGTTTTGCACGAACTTTGTCACTGCGAGGTAGGGTGGACTGACGGCAAAGAAACTCACACCGGCGCATGGTACCGTGACGTACAACGGATTTCAAGAGATTTCTCCCTTGAATGTGGAGAGAATAAAGATGTGGACGAAGACCGGCTGGACTTCACGAGGTTACGCTTCGAGATGGAATGTGACGCCTGCCACGACGCATCGCTTCACAGCCAGAGGAATAGGACCTGCGGGAAATGTGAAGGCAGTCTCTCTGTGAAAACTGATAGACTTCAGACACTATAAAATTCTTCTGCGCAGCAAAACAGCCTTTTTCAAGGCTAACAAAAGTCTCCCGAGAGGACACCTTTCAACAAAGACGCAATTAACCCCTTTCCCATACACCACGAAACGAAATCCGTTTCGGCGCTATGGGGCATTTCTTGGCGAAAACAACGTGAAAAAGACAAAATGGTCTATTTAATCGTTATAAAAAGGCTTTGTGTCACAGAATTGTAAAGGGAGTAATACTTCAACCACAAATTAAGGGTCGAACCACACCCTCTTTTGGGCTTAAGGGTCCCTAGATTATCTAGTATCACTAAAACGTTGATTTTTACAGAACAATCTGTCAAAATTCGGACTTTTAATGAAAACCGTTACGGCACAGCAGAAGTTTCTTATTCCTAGTTTGAGAGTAATAAGACCCCTACAAATGGTTTCAGTATGTTAAATTTTGAGCCCGGAAAGCCCTGTTCCCCTATACCCTCCCATTTGCTCATCCTGGGTGTCAGCGCCGCAGGCCTAGCTATATGTACGCCAGGGGCGTCGCAGCGTAACAGTGTTTCGTGAGATATCGCGAAGCCTGTTACGCGAGACGTGGTCCGGCGTACTTATAGCTAGTTGGCTGAGCGATTAGCGAAGCCTATTACTCCGTCTGGTCGGAAAAAAC
>NW_026267397.1:205867-207511 GCF_000697945.3 Frankliniella occidentalis | reverse complement strand
GGCCAAGCAGGCCCGGCCCCTGCCGAACGGAGTTGCCGGCGCAGCGAAGCGAAGCTGGCAACTTCGTTTGGCGGAAGGGCGGGCCTGCTTGTTATGGTACAAAACGACCCTTAAATTCCCAGATCGCTACCTCAATTCCTTCTCGAGTTATCGTGCGGACAGACAGACAGACAAACAAACAAACAGAATGAAACTTTTCGGGTCAGTGGAATTATGGGCTTCGCTAATCGCTCAGCCAATAATGTATTGGATTGACTGATTTCCTTACCATGTCTTTCCCCACCAGCTATATGGCGGTTAACGCTTTCGAACGCCATGTCTTCGCGGTGGCAGCAGAACACGGAGCCCTCAGTACCTGTGCAACACATAGAAGGGGTCAGGAATAAGGAGTAGGGTAAGTCGTATATCGCTTATTTTCGATTCTTGGGTTGTAATAGTGTTTTCCAGGCGCCATTTTGGATGAAAACTCCTGGAAACTTTTTTTAAGTTTTTTCCTGTAACGTTTTCATAACCCTACCTTGCCTGTTATTCTGGCCTGCCATAAGAGGTGGTTTTGAAATCCTCAATTTTGTGCGTATTTTTTTCTTGACTAAACACGCAATTTTACGATCCTCTGGGCGAAAATTTTAAGGAGAAGGCTCTATCTCTGCCGGTTTGCATGATATGAATTGTTTTTATATTGCTGTATATAAGCAACCTTTTTCCTTCCAATAATAATTTGTAGCTCGAAAACCGGCTTGGGTAGAGCCTTCTCCTTAAAATTTTTACTCAGAGGGCCGCAAAATTGTTTTGTCAAGAAAAAAATACGCCCAAAATTGAAGTTTTCAAAACCACCTCTTATGGCAGGCCAGAATAACAGGCAAGGTAGGGTTATGAATAGGTTATATGAAAAAACTTTAAAAAAAATTCCAGGAGTTTTCATCCAAAATGGCGCCTGGAAAACACTATTACAACCCAAGAATCGAAAATAAGCGATATACGACTTACCCTAATAAAGAGGTGAACTGAGAAAGATGAAATACAAAGGCAACATTTTTAAACATACCAATGTAAACAGTGGGCTGTGATATACCGCTGTCGCGCTTAAGACTTGTCATGTTCCCTTTGAAGTCTTCCATCCTGGCTGTTGGGGTTGTGGCAAGTGGTTTGGGGAGACGCATTCCTGCCCCGTACATAAAAGGGGTCTCACCTTTAATAAGCCCATAGAACTCAGCTAGCATAGCGTCGATCCCTCCCCTCTTCACGGCTGTCTCACTGTTGACAAATACATAGCAACATCAATAGTAACTGGCGTATTTGTTTAAGGCACATGGAAAACTACGTCTCATCACAAGTATATAAATTCTTACAGTTTTGAAGATTCAGCATTTTCATGATCAAGGAAAGGGTGGTTTAGGACACTGTCGATAAACTTTGACCTCAGCACTAAATAACTCTTGACTTCGTCTTTCTCTACAATGGTTCTAACCCCAGTGAAACTGTGGACTTCTTTTTCAGGCCAGACATTTCCTCGTAGCAGTTTGAGAGGGTTGCAGATCTGTTTAGCACAAGGTAGATGTACGCCAGACCACGTCTCGCGTAACAGGCTTCGCGATATCTCACGAAACACTGTTACGCTGCGACGCGCCTGGCATACATCTACCT
>NW_026267397.1:202726-204065 GCF_000697945.3 Frankliniella occidentalis | reverse complement strand
CAACCAGCCCGACCGACCGCACCTTCTCGAGACAGCGAATGGTTTCGCAATCACTTTCACATTTCACTGGTAATCTGACATAAGGACGAATGTCCAAATTTGGTCAAATTGACTTTATGTTGTTATATGAATAAAAACTGCATGCCTAACCACCTCCAACAAACGGTTTGTTAATACCTATCATAGTTCTGAAGTTACAGGATGCAAATAAAATGACGAATGTCCAGAGCAAAGGCATTAGAATGTCACAAGTCCATCGGCATTCTGACAGAGGCGAATGTCCATTGTATTGTTTAACATAAAGGCGAATGTCCAGAACATTGTTTGACATAAGGGCGAATGTCCATTGTACTGTTTGACAGGTTTGCGGACTATGGCGGACAGAGCCACGGATAGTATCTAGGGTGACTGCGGACAGCTGCGGACAAGTCCACAGACGTTTCAATCCACGGACTAGGGCCACGGACAACTCATGACATACCAGTGGACATGTCCTCATATTGTCCTCATGCAGTCCGTAGCCGCTGTCCGTGAGCTCTGTCAGTCGGCTCATCAGGGCAGACAGACACGAAAATCACTTAAGTAAAAGGCTGAGCGATAAGCGAATAATATTTTACAAGTTAGTTTGACCGATAACATTTATTGCTGCTTTTTTTTTAACTTTTGTTTTAGGGATGGGAATCGAAAAGAAATGAATCGATCTCTGCGAATCGATCTTTTGACATGAAGGGTATCGATTCAACGATATATCGGACCGAATTGAATCGATTTAAAAAATCGGGAGATCGAAAGGAAAATATCGATCTAGCCAAGATCGGATCGGGATCACCAATCCATAAACACGCGCAAGTCAGATTTTGGCGCTTTTTAAGTCATTTTCTTACATACATTGAATCGGATGTAAAATCGGATCGTCGTGAATCGATACCCAAAATATCGGACAGCCATTGAATCGATTTAAAATATCGGAAAATCGAAAGAAAAGGATCGATCTAGCTGAGATCGGATCGAGATCGCCCATCCCTATTTTGTTTTTGTCTTCCTCGCTCGGTCGAGCCCACCACCTCTAGCCAAGACTTGACCCAAGCCCGCCAGCAGGACCCTCCCCAGGCGCACCAATAGGACGCTCTCCGGGCCGCCACACTCGCCCGCCAGAGGGTCCATAAGGCCCATCCATACGCGCCTTATCTTGTAAGTACCCAAACATTTTGAAATCAGAATGGAATTAAAACAAATAGTGTTAAGAAAAGACTCCACTTCTTTCCACAAATGTAAGGCAGTTCAAAAGGAACTACAGAAAAGAAGAAAGTAATGTCTTTTTCGGAATTGGATTTACTGT
>NW_026267397.1:198535-202676 GCF_000697945.3 Frankliniella occidentalis | reverse complement strand
CACTTCACCTCCCCATTAACCTTGAGTGACCATAAACCATACTGACGGGCCCCGAGGTTTAAAAACACTCCAACTACGGCTACGAAGCACGTCGCAAACAACTTGTTGTATTTAAGTATTTTATTTTTTAAGTTTTATTATTTAAGTTTTTGGTATCTAAGTATTGTAAGTCGACCTGGAGTGTGCTATGAAATTTATTAATTTTAGTTACAAGTGTGGTGGTGTACTGTGTACTTATCAGAGACATAAATTGCAACTCCACCACCCGTTTGTATCCGGTTGTTGTGGAAATGCTGATAGCCTTGAATTTGGTAGAAGTCTGCCACTCTTCCTTCATTTAGCCAGGTCTCTGATATAAATAGAACATCCACATCCCTTACTTGGTCCGATAGTAGTTGTATATTTTCAAATTTCTCAGGGCTTACCATACTACGAGCATTGATATGCAAACATTTTAGATTTGTAATAGGGTCAGATATAGTTTGGTATTCGAGAAGATTATCACATTTAACTTCTTTGACTATGAGTTTTTGGTAGCTAGGGAGGTCTTGATCCATTATCACAGCAGTTTTATCACAGTTGCTGTTGACTAGAATTATTGTTGTCATACTAATTTCATTGAAGGTTTCTTATGAAGGCCTGGAGTTGTTGCTGAGGCCCGCTGAGGAAGTTGAGACTTCTATCTAAGCGATGCGTTAGGTTCCGTTTAACGTCAGCTAGTGTTGATCAAAGGAATACAAATCTTTTTTGTTGGGTTCCAGATGGATTCTGAAGATCATGTGCGTCAAAAGCGCCTTCAATACTTGTTGGGGCCAAAAGCTTCAGCGCCGGCTCCAGCTCACGTTCAGGCAACCCATGCTTCTGGTAATCGGCCTAGTGCTCTTCAAGCCATCCCAGCTGCTATTGCGTCTACTGAAGCCATCCCAGGTGCTATTGTTGCTCCTATTGAACCACACCAGCTGTTACTCGAGCCGCTTCTATGGAAGCCACCCCTGCCAATCAGGATGCTGCTTTGATTATTTTATCAGGCCCTGAAGTTCAAAGTAAGTCATAGTAAAGCAGAGTGCTACACCTCATCATACATTTGTTGAGGTCTCAATATTTTTTTGATGTTGTTCACAGCTCTTTTAAATTCAATCCTGAATGTAGTAAGTGAGGTTCGTGCTAACCAGGCTACATCTACTAGTTCTGAAGCTTCTGCTTCCACGTCTGGTGCTGCACATTCCTGTGCTTCCCCATCTGGGGCTTCTGCATCTGAAGCTCCACGTTCTTGTGCCTCCACGTTTGGGGCTCCCCGTTAGTGCCTCTGCGCTTGGACCCTCCACGTCTTAAGCTTGTTTATCATCTGCACCTTCCACGTCTGGAGCTTATGGTGCATCTGGACCTTCCACATCTGGAGCTTATAGTGTTAAGAGAAGGGCGGCTCGGGATGGCAAGGGTTTAATGCAGGGCGAGGGCAAGGTACAGGGGAACTAGTAGAGCGTGCTCAGGACGACGGTCAGGGCAAGAGTGAGCCGGAGCAGCCGGGGACCAGGGTAACCCGGCAGCCGCAACAGAGCCAGGGGGGAAGCGGCGCCGGGGGAGAGGGGAAGGGCCGGTCCAGAACCCCAACATCACCCCCTCTTCTTTTTGAGCGGCTGCGTCACGGGTCCGGTGTAGGAGGCCAGCCGGTCGGAGTGGTACGTCCGCGTGCGTGCCTCCTAACTGGACCGTCCGAGGCCCGGTCCGCCAGGTCGAGTTTCGGGGTGCGCCCGACCGGGGCCGCGGCTCGTGGAGGATGCTGTGCAGCTGGGACTGCGGCCACCGGGTAGTCGGGCCGCGACGGCAGCGTCGGTGTCTGGGCGGGCAGCACCGCGTCCCACGTCCAGCCTGTGGGGAGCGTGCTTGTTTGGTGCGGCGTTACCTGTGTCAATGTTGCGTTCGACTGCCGTACAATAGTCGGTCTCCCCAGAGCAGGAGAACATGGGGGAGCAGGCGTCCAGGAGGATTTGGAGAGGTCCCAGGAGCTGTCGGGGCGCCGGCGGGCACGGCGCCGATGACGCCGTCGCGGCGCGCACACCGCCGAGCGTGGCCACATGGAGCTGCGTCAGGCAATTCCCCCTCCGTACAAAGAAGGGGAAGGGGCACTGGGGGCTGGAGAGGTAGGCGCCATCGGATTGACGAGAAAGGGCCGCGCTGCAGGATGTTGAGGTGGTGCTGGAGGAGGCAGAGCCGCGACGACGTGGAGCTCGACAGCTGTGTAGCGCCCGATCTCCCCAGAGAGGAAACGTCCTGGAAAACCACGAGGAAGGCCTCCACCTCTCGGCGCTGGTGCGGCGCGGCGCCAGGCGCTCCGAGCAGGCGCCCAGGATGTCCCTGAGGGGCTCTGGGAGCTGCCCCGCTGCCGAAGAGGACTGCGCCGAGGGCGCCGTTGCTGCGCGCACGTGTCCAAGGGCCGTAACGTGTAGCTTGGTGAGGCACTCCCCCCTCCGCACCAGGAAAGGGTCGGCGCGCAGGTTGCGCACGCGCAGGACCAGGTGGACGTTGTCGTCGAGCAGGAGGGGACTCGCGATGTCAAGACCTGGAGGGACATTGTCGAGAAGTGGCACACAGGCCGTACGGCTCACCCGGACAGTCTCAGACTGGTCTGCGGCGAAGGCCGTCGGCGGGAGGATGTCGGCCGGCGTGATGGTGCTCGTGTCGGTCTTCGGGCGGACCGCCCCCAACTTCGGGCGCACCGCCCCCATCTTCGGGCGAACCGCCCCCAGGCCGAAGCCATCCTGATGACTTCGGGCGAACCGCCCCCAGGCCGAAGCCTTCTTGATGACTTCGGGCGGGTCGCCCCTGTTCGGGCGGTACGCCACCGAGCACAGAAGCTCCCTCGCGCCGCTACCGTGAGGTGGAAAACCGGCGCTGGCAAGGGTACAGGGCGCGACGCGCACCGAGACGGATTGTGGAGACGCAGCCGAACGACCTTGGCATCCGCCGCCTCCTCCAGCGAGGTGAATGGCCAAGTCACCCCGAGGAGGAGCACCCCGCGGAGCTGGTCGACCAGCTGGCTCGTCATCAACCCGCCAGCACTAAGCGTCACAGTCCTGCACCCTTACCCTACTGAAGGTCTCGAAGCGATGGGATGAGATGGGGGTGGCCGGCCTGGTGCACCGGTATACTCAGGCCAGCCCGCTGGAGGTGGTGCTGCTGCTGGTCTCCAGGAGGTGCAGCATGTTGTCGAGGACTGCGTGCAGCTGGCCGGCGACCGCATTGTCGGCGGTGCCCTCTCTGACCTGACTGATGCGGGGGCGCTTACCCGACGGGTCAACCGTCTCGACGTGCTCCGCGTTGATGGCGGCGTAGAGCGCGTCACCGCAGTTGGCGGGGCGACTGAAGCGGACGGCACGGCGCACCTCCGGGTCGGTGATGCCTTTGAGGAACGCCTTCTTGGCGACCGTCTGGAGCTCAGTCTCCAACCAGCGGGGGTAGGCCTCCCGCGCCAGGCGCAGAATCTCGGCACCGAAGTCGGTCAGCGACTCACCGGACTTCTGCACACGGCGGTCAAGCTCGGCCTCGGCGACGACCTGACGCTGCGCTGGGTCGTAGTGCTCCCGGAGACGCTCGCACAGCCGGTCGTAGTTGGTGTAGTCGGCCGGCGGTAGGGTCTGGATGAGGTCCGCAGCACGGCCTTGAAGGGACTCCAGGAGGCGGCGCCCTCGCGCCTCGGGCGAGAGCGACTCGGTGGCGCTGTCGAACTGGGCAGCAAAGACGGTCCAGGACCGTGTCCCGTCAAAGGTCGGGATCCTGGCCCGTACATCACCTTCGCGCTGCTGGTCGAGGGACACCGTCGACAGCCGCTCCAGAGCAGTGGTGTGCCGCTCCTGCAGCTCGACTGAGGAGCGCGCCCAAGCCTGCAGGACCTCCCGGGTGTCCGCGTGTCCGCGGCTTCCTGGCGGAGGCGGTCGCGGCTCCGGGTGCGGCTGCGGCGGCGCCGCGGCATGACGGAGGAGGTAGGCCAGGCGCAGGGGTCAGGAGGAGTTCAGGAAACGCCTTGCCAATCCCACTTCTGACACCAATGTTAAGAGAAGGGCGGCTCGGGATGGCAAGGGTTTAATGCAGGGCGAGGGCAAGGTACAGGGGAACTAGTAGAGCGTGCTCAGGACGACGGTCA
>NW_026267397.1:187848-195670 GCF_000697945.3 Frankliniella occidentalis | reverse complement strand
AGAAGTAATATTTTGGGGTTTTCGTTTCTGATTTTTTTGACAGGTCAATTTTCAAGCTAGAGGGCTCAAAATCAATACCGTTCTTGCTTTTTATTCTACAAAGCTACGCTAAAAATTTCAGATACCTAACTTAACCCGTTCTCGAGTTATCGTGTTTACAGACAAACAGACAGACAGACAGACACACAGACAGACAGACAGACACACAGACAGACAGACAGACACGAAACTTTTTGATCATCACTGGAGTAATAGGCTTCGCTATCGCTCAGCCAACAATTTGCAATAAAAGTTGACGTTATGGGTCGTCAAAAATTATTCTGGTGCTAGTTGGAGCTTGTTCCGGCATTTTGAGTCTAACTCTTAACGTTTCATTCAATAGTCACAAGTTATAAGTTATAACTCTTAACGTTTCATTGTATGGTCACAAGTTATAAGTTATAACTTTAACGGATAACGTACCGCTAAAGGGGACTTTCAAGATAAGTTACGGACCCCTGGCCGCCGGCAGGCCAAGCAGGCCCGGCCCCTGCCGAACGGAGTTGCCGGCGCAGCGAAGTGGAGCTGGCAACTCCGTTTGGCGGAAGGGTGGGCCTGCTTGTTTTATCTTCTTATCTTTCTTGCAATTTCATTTGTTTCAGTTTGTGATGCCTCTGTTTTTATTTTTCCAGCAAGCACTTGTGCCTGGCATAAACTGCTATGCCAACATGCATGTAACGTCAACCATGCACCGAAACAACAAGAAGATGGGGGTGTACTTAGGGGCTCTGCTGCGGCTACTGGTACCCGAGCGAGTGCTTGCCATGCCGCACCTCTCTGCAAGGGGCATGCTGCTGCCAGGCAAAATCGGGCTACCAAAGCCAATTTATGAAGCTGTCAAAGGTGTTAAAATTTCATTTGACAAGAACCAAAAATAGACGTGAAGGAAAATGTTTTTTAGAAAATCCTTTGAGTTTCTAACTCATATGTTTGTTTTACAGTGTACATGGAGCATCGGGGGCTCCATCCCCAAAATGGATTTGCCAACGGTATAAATGTCATCATGGGCAGTTGTCGTCAAAAGATAGCCCAGGAACGAAATGCCGCAAGAGACAACAAAGCATCTGGTAAAGTAATCTTGTTATTACCGGTTATTTCTTTAAAAAAGAGTTCAATTTATACAAATGAAGCAATTAATAAATTCTTTTGTATTCAGAGAGAATGACCAGCTGGCTCCGGCGCCCGGAAAACCAAGGAGTCGTGCAGCAACAAGGCGAGGCCAATCACCACCAAATCCAATTCCCGGCCCAACCAGACCCAGCAGGTGTCGACCAGGAGTCAAGCTTCTCCACTCTCGTATCCGCGAGTATCAATATGGAGCAATAGTGATTACTGCAATACTAATAATTACTGTAATCATTACTGGTTAACACAGTTCCTAAGTTTTATCCACTTGACCTTTGAATGTTTTTTATTTTTATTTCTTACCTTGACCATGAAATGTCCTTTTGTTTTTATATAAAGACCATATGAAGTGTTATTTTGTAATAGCAGTTAGGTTCAACAAATATTGAATGTTTACTAAAAAAGATTAATAGTTCAAATTCACTGCGACACTAAAACCTTTCAATGGCTACCTCGTACACGCAGCTCAAATCCATGCGCCCCCCACCTTCCCCACCCCCACGGCGGGCGCGCTTTCATGGCGCACTGTAAATATTTCATACTATCACGCACCGGGCTACCCCTGACGCCTCCCGTTGCGCTCGCTAGGACGTCTAAAAAGTTCCTGGGTCTTATTAAAAATATATTGCAATTCTACAGCTGAACATTTTACAGGCTTTTGGGGAAAAAAACAACCATATCCGAAAGCCATGATTTTGGTTGAAGCTGTAGTTTTACGAGGAATGTTGTAATTTATGTGAAGTAATGGGCGCACTGTAAAATTACAGCAGGGTTGTAAAGTTATCCTTATTTTTACAAATCCACAGGTTTTCGTGGGTAACTGCTTTGCAAAGTGAAGTCCGGGCTTAAATTTGTAGACATAATCCAAAACAACGTCCTCAAATGAGGAAAAAACTCACGATAAATGCATGAGAAACACCCAGTTTTCAATATTGAAACGGAAAAAATTCAAAATCTCCGAAATATTTATATGACAGCTTCTACAACCGATGTTGTAGTCTGACAGCTATTCAGTAATTTTACAGCGCTACCTTGAAAACGGAAAAAAAAGTGTCAATGTTTTTTGGGTTCTATGGCAAACGGTCTGGGACTGCACTGTTATTCAACGAATGTGACGTCACATTCGTTTCGATGTGAATCGTGTCACGTTCATTTGAATGTTGTGTCATATTCGTTTGAACGTGAATCGGCCAAGCCTGGCGCCATTAGAGCATCAATTCACCTGATGTCACGTTTAAATAAATGTGACACAATATTCAAACGAATATGACACGTTTCACATTGAAACGAGTGTGACGTCACATTCCTTGAATAACAGTGTGGTCGGGGGAACGGTGAGAAAGTGTGTGCGCTCCGACTACGGAGAATGCTCAGCTTACTTCTGTTTTCCGGCGGTCTAAGAATCGTTTCCGTCCTCTGCGTCTGCACGCTGTCCTATCTCTGTTGGCGTTGGGCCCGGGGGTTGAATGGGATATGAGTGCAATAGACCTCACAACGATGCATGAAGATTAACACAAAATATTCAACTAACAGGCCATTTTTTCCATGCGGGTTTCTAGAGGTTTTACGACTTAGGCACTCTGAGGTAAACTTTTTTTTTTATTGCTAAGACAAGTTTTTGGCCACATTTTTCTTAAAATAAAACAAAGGTTGCAAGCATGATTATTTTTACCAACATCAGTTTTCCAAATGTAAAATTTATTTGCACACTGAGACATTGCCACAATGAAGAACAAATGAGGGCCAGGTTTCACAAAATATAGTGCTCACGTACTGATTTTTTATACAAGATGTTTTAGTTTTTTTGTTTTTTTCCCAGGTCGATCTATACTTGCTTTTGGCAATCTCAACCAACTACGTCCTGTTCAAGACAGTTGGATATTTGAACCACCTGAAGACAATTTAGGTTAGGTTAGGTTCCTCTCTCTGGCATAAGTTTAAGTTCTACAAACTGACCCAAATTATGCACCAACGTGAGGATACTCTCTTCGCGGAAGCGCTGAACTGTATTCCTACCAGTGAGACAACGACTGAGAAGGACGCCATGTTCCACTCCAGAGAGATCTCTCGCCTGGCACGTCAGGGTATCCACCCACCTAGTGATGCTTTATTTATTGTCGAGACGAATATCCAAGTCCACCACTTCAATGACGACCGTCAACAAAACCCAGGGATTGCCCCGCAACTTGAGTGTAGAGTCACTGCACCATATATGGTGACAATTAACCTCGCAACACAGGATGGCCTCACAAACGGCTCATGAGGTACTCTGCGCCATATCCCCAGTACTGGAGACGGGCAACGCATCCCTCTGCGGCTTTCCCTGGAATTCCCCGACGTAGCCGTCGGCAAGCAGACACAAAGTAGTAATTCCACTGTTGTCTAGAGATGGAGTCGATAACACACTGACCCCAAACGAACCAGAGTCTATGGCCATTATTCCCAAAACAGGCTCTCTCCTCAGAATTGTTCGCACACAGTTTCCATTGGTACAATGTAAAGCAATGACAACGTTTAAATGCCAAAGGGGTACCAAGCGTGCCGTCATTGTCGTTTTACGGGAAAAGCGCCGCATGGAGTTATTTTACGTAGGCTCAAACAGTGCCACTTCTTTACAAGGCCTTATTATTCATGGAGTGTATAGACGCCCTTCGCCTTCCTCCAGGAACGATTGAGTACTTAAAGAAATTGCTCGTCTTAACTTACCAGAAAACGCCGCACAATTCAGCATTCAGTTTCCAGAGCTTTGTGTTTCTGACGATGCCATTGTCGCTCTCCTCCACAGCATAAGATCCTTGCATAAACACCATAACCATGTTTCGCAGGACCTTAGTTATACTGGGTCAGACATTCTTATGTTCTGTGAAACGTGGACTATGCCAGACGACGAAATATCCCTACCAGGTTTCACGTTAATTTAAGGAAAGGACTGTATAAAGCCTACGCGGCATCCTTATGGTGCTGTGCTATACGTCAAGGACCGGCTAGCCCATCAAATCACCGTCGTTTTTGAGCAACCTCAAAAAGTGGAAAGATGGCAAACTGCATTCATTTGTAGACATTGTTGGTTTCATGAAACGTGGTCAGAAGAATGTCGGATTTGTGTTTTTGCACACGTCTCCACAAAGTGCATTACTGGAATTTAAGCGCCATTTAAAAGATTGCCTGGACTCAGTCGAAAGTCATGGTGTGGAGTCAATTTTCGTTATTGGGAACTTTAATCTCAACATCAATAACAACGATGCTGCACAATCTCTTTTATAAATGATGAGTAACTTCGGCCAACACCTCAGTGTAAACAAAGGAGAAGTTTCCACCGACAACGGAACTCTTATCGACCTGTGTTTCTCAAACAATCTTGAAAATGTAGCCTTTATCACCGAATCTGTCATCAGTGACCACAAACCAGTATGGTTCAAATTAACTGAACTCTATTTCCTAAACTGTTGTCCTTCCAGCTGCTATTATTGATTATATGGCATCATCTGGCTGGCGTGCAAGGACTTGAACTTTCTCATCATCATGAAATCATTTTTTTTCTCGGTGTCTGGTTTAGAATTTGCGACAGAGCTGGAGAATATATACTTGCATATCTCTGGTTCCCCGAGATAGGCCGGGTACGCCAACCGTCCGAAAAATAAACAGTTTTGGCCGAGTGGCAGATGGTTGATGCATTAGAGTATATAGTTGACCAAAGAACGGTCCAGAAAATGCAAGGTTCAAAAATCAAAACAAGAGTAAAATCCGTCATCACCCTTGCCACAATTCAAGATGCATTTAAGGGGCGACTAGAAAATACTGCTTTCCTTGGGGAATTATAAATGTTCCTGGATGCAATAATGATTGGTGTGGTAACAGTAAGTTTAGAAAATATCTTTACTTGCTTTAACAGGTAGAATCTCAGCGCAGACATTAATTGACTTATTTTTGTTTTTCAGAAAAAGGTTGAATCGGACAGTAAATCTGAAAGTGATGATGAAGACGAAGATGATATTAAGGAAAAGCAGGAGACCGTAAGTCTTTTCCATTTGTGCTGTCTTTGAATCATAACGCTTTTTTCGATTTTTGCAGGCCTCGGGCGCCAAGCAAAAGCTGAATGAAAAACCTCAAATGTGCACCTACACACAGATGCCTAAAGCTATTTACGTCTGCAAAGGTGGCAGTTACGAACGCCACAAACAAGGAAAGGGCCGTCCAGACCCAAGCCAGATATGTCGCAAAAATAATTGGCTTTGTCGAAAACTGCTTGGGCCAGCCTGCCAATGAGTTTTACTGGCCTGAAACACCAGTTCACCATGAAGAATTCCTGAAAACTTCCAGAAACAGCCGGCATGCAAGACGATGCAGTGGCCAACTACAAGAAGGCCATGGGAAATATTCACTCTTATATTTTTGGGAAGGACCTGAAAGCAAAAGAGTGCTCCTAGACTGGACACCGTAAGCACCACATCTTTTTTTAATTCTTGTCTTGGAATAAGACATCCTGTTTTTTTTTAGTTACTTACAAACACCCCTTCCTTTACAATGCCTGAAGGGTTCGCCAAAGAAAAGTGTCTGGCAGTGTTTCACACTTGCGCGGCACTTAAGGTGACCCACAAACCCATGGTAGGGGACCTAAAACAAGAGAACAAAAACTTACTCGACCTGTCAAGGTAAAACTTATCCCATAGAACTCTGATTTGCATTGTTTCCCTTGAAATATACTAGGTGGCTGATAGCCCCGCGCACTTCGGTAGTTAGTTTGTATCGCACGCAGGAGTGCGGCCGGGCTTGCCTTTCGCCCCTGTCCACGGCGCCTTACGGACCGGGCGAGTGGGCAACTCGCCCACACTCCTGCGTGCGGTACACTCTAACTACAGAAGTGCGCGGGGTTAATCAGCCACCATCTTCCCTATTCTCTTGCCACGTTAAAACACTGAGCCACTGCTGCTTACAAGAACCAGTTTTTGGTCTCTTTATGAAACGAAACACCACAAACCGGGATTGTCCAAGACAAAAGTTTAATAATCACATGCATACCCTTTCCTCCCCCTCCTCCAATTCTCTATCCCTTTCTCTCTCTCTCCTCCTGGGCATTTTGAAGTGTTTTCTAGCTTGTTCTTTTTTTTTGGCTGAGCGATAGCGAAGCCTGTTACTCCAGTGATGATTAAAAAGTTTCGTGTCTGTGTGTTTGTCTGTCTGTCTGTCTGTACGCACGATAACTCGAGAACGGTTTGAGCAAAGAGGCTCATATTGTATTGTAACTTTGTATCAAAGAGATCAAGAACTGTATTGATTTTGAGCCCTCAATAGACGGTTCCCGCTCTGCGCGTTTCGAGAAGAAGTAAGGAAATCAGGACCGGAACCAGTATGAAAAGTCCGCTTATTTTTCTTATTTAACTGTACAGTGTCACTTAGATGACCTCGAGAAAGTCCATGTAACTATGAAGGTTCATTTGCACTAGTTTTTCCCGTAATTTCAGAACTGTTTCCGGTGACGATTTCTTTAATTCTTTTTGAAATGGGCACAGCGGGAACCGTCTATTATTTTTGCGACATATCTGGCTTGGGTCTGGACGGCCCTTTCCTTGTTTGTGGCGTTCGTAACTGCCAGCTTTGCAGACTTAAAATCATGTCAATGTTTTGTCTCAGATATTTGAGGGTCTCTGGTGGGGTTACTCGTCAAAATGAAAGCCTGAGGAGAAAATTTGTGACTTTTGGGGCCAAAGGCCCATTTACGTCTCTGCCTTTTGCCCGACTCGTGTGTCAGCGCCGCAGGCCTAGGTAGATGTATGCCAGGCGCGTCGCAGCGTAACAGTGTATCGTGAGATGTCGCGAAGCCTGTTACGCGAGACGTGGTCTGGCGTACACCTACCTAGTTTTACACTAGGTACGAGTTATATTTTGCTGACGCAGGGCGCTCCCTTGGTATTCAAAATGAAATTGCAAGCATCAGAGGGCATTACGATGATGGCGGCTTCCTCAACGAAATTAAGGACGGGTGGAATTCCGTGGTCAGATACCTGCATTGTGAAATTCTTTATGCTGGAGTAAAGAAGGGCGGGGTCCCCACTGAAATTTTAATTCGCGATGTCCTTGAAGCCGAGCAAGGTGAAGACGGACTTTTCGTTATCACAGTCTCCAACCACAAAACAGAAACCACACACGGAGCCTCTGTGATTATGCTTAACAAAGCACAGATGGAGAGAATACAGAAAAAATATTTGACGCTGGCGGCGACGTCCTTTGTCAAGAGGCATCTCCCCTTCCTCATCTCCAAAAGGACAACAGTAAAAAAGATTAGAACATTCCTTTTAAGAAGCAACTTATAGCCTGTCACAGGCCAAATAATCGAGAGCCTGCAAGCTCTCGTAGCTAGATACAAGTAAGTCTAACCTTTTAACTGTTTCCTTTTTTTTTTGTTGCCAGATTTTTGATTTGAAGACTAATTTCCCCCCTTTTTGCAGTCAAGAAGAAGAAGCTAAGAAAATGATTGTGGACGACGAAATCGAAACAAAATGAGTTCCATAAAGTACGTATCGAGATGAGCTCTGTACGTCGACGCACAAATGGTCGAAACGATTTTAAAAGAGAAAAATGCGTTTAAAATTAAAAATGCAATTTAAAGTGGTAAATTAACTACGTCGACGCACGCCTGGTCAATACACTTAAATAAAAT
>NW_026267397.1:184722-187798 GCF_000697945.3 Frankliniella occidentalis | reverse complement strand
CAACGATGTCTGCCCTACTACCACCGGGAACGACAGGTAGGATCTGTTTCAAGTGTCCCCCCAAAATTATGATTTTGGACCCGAAGGGTTCTTCCTTGCTCATTAAATCACGTAGAAATCTATCAAGAACGTGAAGATGCCAACCTTGAACCATAGAAATTTCATCCCAAATGATGACATTTGCTTCTTATAGATTTTGGGCCGCTGAACTCTGAAGTTTTAAACGTCTTCTAGAGAGGCCTAATCCAATCCCTCGTCTTCAAAGGGAAGGCCAAATGCCTTGTGGCTTGTCAGCCCCCCTTTTTATAAGTTTGCAGCGACCCCTGTATACGCGGCAACAACAGCCTTCTTGCCCCGGGAACGCAGGTAGTCGATAAGACCATTGGGGGTGTGTTTTCCCGGTACTTCCAGCGCCGGTTGAAAAGAAGAACTTCTTTTGATTTTCATTAAAGACCTATCCTCTGACATCTTCATGGAAGTGACGTTGTTCGGCGTTGAGCCTATTTATTAACTCGTCGGCTGCTTACGGGTTAAGAATAATGTCTTCCTCGACATGTTCGATGTTTTGGCGGCCAAGCACATCATCATTAATATCAGGAAGCTAGTAGTCTGCAAGTGTTTTGCCAAATTCATCTAGGATCTCCGCTACATCCCGCAAAGCTAATTGAAAGCACAATTCGTCGTCGTCATGGATATAATGTCAGTAATCCTCCGCCATTTTGTGCTTGAAGTTGTCCCACAAATTCCTGGGGTTAAGAGGATTGATATTTGCCAGCAGCGTAGCAAATGTTTTACTTCTGGTGCTCGGAAATTGTTCTAAGACTAACACGTCCATAAGCAGACGCATTTCCTCCTCATTCTCTACCAAGTTGAGAGCAACACATGCAGATTTAAAGGTTGGATGAACCTGACCTTCTACAGTTTTTATCTCGTCAAACCCAGTGACATGCGATCGCACAACAGAAGTCTCAAATGGTGTAATTCTGAATTGAAATCTGTGCCTGCCAATGGGCTCGTGCGTCCGATTGTGTGCCGGTTACTTCGTTTCCAAACTTGATCTACTTGTAGTTTTGCACTACATCTTTATATAGTTTTCCTCGGTGAGGGCCTGGCCGTCTGTTGAGCTCAAACCACGCTGTCAAACTTCGAATTCTCGTGTCTCTCCAATGCACCCTGTTCAGCACCATCCCTTAAGATGGTGGTTTGCTGAAACTCTTCGTGGACAGGTAAAACCTCAACTGGTGGATACATGTGAGATTGGGAGGTGCCCATTACATAATAATGTGCCTCATAAGGTCCCATATGACGCATTTCTTTGAATTCCTTGATTTGATCGTGGTCGTACACCCCTCCGTCAGGAACATTGTTAATTTTGTGAACCAAGGAAGTTCGCACCTTATTCCCGAAGCTGCCTTTCAGGAGGTACCCATAAAACAATTTGCAGCCTGAAGTTGATGGGCTGTACATAACATTAAGGTGTCCCTTGTAGCGCACCAACAACACTACATTGTGAGGAATCACCCATCTATTGTCAATGAATACATCTTCACCATTGATTCTTTTGAAGAATCCACGCCCATTATTAGCTCGGCGATATAAAGGCCTTTTGCTTGTTATGTCTGTTGCATTGCGAAACTCAAACGGAAACCCATGCTGGCATGTGCCGTTTTTCTTGTGGCAAGGAGATGATGCATCGCATGGGCCGTGAACCATAAATCTCTTTACCAAACCAAAGAGTTCTGTATATTTATTTTCATCAGGAAAGCCAGCAGCATGAGAGCATGCCAGCAGAGATAATTTTATCAATGTCATCTCCAGAAGTCGGTGTGTCCTCTGTACAATCCATGTGTGTGGGTGAGTCCTCTTCCTTGGAATTCACGGACGGTCATCTCACCAACCACTTTCCCGAAAATTTGCTCTCGCACTATGTCAGAATAGGGCTGAGTGGCCCGCATTTCAAATGCTCTGTTAAAGACATCGTATCTGTAATTTGGATCAGTGTTGGTCCTATTACACTCGTCCACAATCTCCTATTTTCTGTTGCAGGTGAGTGTTATCATCCATGAAGGATTCCCAAGCTTTAGGGAGACGGCCAAAGCGTCATAAACAAGCAGGCCTGCCCTTCCGCGAAACGAAGTTGCCAGCTCCGCTTCGCTCCGCCGGCAACTCCGTTCGGCAGGGACCGGGCCTGCTTGGCCTGCCGGCGGTGATCCGGCCCGACCATTTCTGTCACGCGATTTGCTGAAGAACATGATCGAATGATGTAGCGAGCCTTCGGCCCGCTTAAACCCGTCGTTAAGTTGAGTTTGCCCCAAAGACTCGAGAAAGGGATGTAACGGTGAATCACCGCGACTACAACCCACCCTTCCGCTTAGAAGACGTTTTTTGGGGGTGGGGGGAGAGTTTCTTTTCTATTTTTCGGTTTTGAGGCCTTTTCTACAACTTATCGTTCACTATGCCAATTTTTAGCTTACTCTCGTCAAAAAAGTCCCTTTAGCCCCTAAACGGTTAGAGATAGAGCGAAACGGACAACATTTTCGCCCTACGGGCTCTACTGTGACGAGTTACCTATTAGGAGTAAGGTGTAATGTAGATAGGTGATCGCAAGCGCTCTTATTAGTGGATCTGACATGCGCAGAACCGACTGCGCATCTCCGTGTCAACCACTGTCAGGCCAGCGCGCGCGCCGCCGGGTACTCAAAAGGGATTAAGGAGCCAGGAAAGACCCGGCACCGCCCCTCGTGAGGCTGGAGGCCTGGAGGCTCGACCCTAGCCCGGCCGCCCGGCCTGAAGCCGACCCTCGCTACCTACTAATAGCTGGTCGAGCGTCACGTTTCAAACCGATCGGCAGAGTGGCGCGAAAGATCTGCCTTCCCCCACTCTCACCCGCTTGCGACCACCTATCTACATAACACCTTACTTAGGAGAACAAAAAAAAGATGAAAAAAAAAAGAAAATACTTTTTGGAAGAATTTTTGAACCTTCGATACCCCCATTCACACCCTTAGGGGTAATTGCCAGGATTTGCCGTACACGGAAAAAAAAAGATTCGCTGAGCCAGCTAATATATTGACTG
>NW_026267397.1:176168-176727 GCF_000697945.3 Frankliniella occidentalis | reverse complement strand
ATAGTACATCTAGACCTTCCACATCTAGAGCTTATGCTTCTCCTGGTGATTCTATGAGAGGGGGTTTTACATCTAGGCCTTTAACGTCTAGAGCTTATTTTACACCTGGAGCTTCCACATCGAGAGCTTCTTTATCTGGTGATTCTATGTCTGGCCAAGGTATGTTTTTGTTTAGCTGGCTCTTCTGAACATTGATTAAAAGTGACACAAGTTCATAGTCCAAATTAAGAAGTTGTTTCATCTCGGGTGGATATTAAGTACGCGTTCAATTCTGTTCATTTTGCAATTTGTTAATTGAATTTTATTTTCTCATAGGTATCTTGATCGACATTACAAACGGCACTCCACCACGCTTTTCTGTTAGAGGTGATTATTTTCAGTTCCCCTTCTTTTGACATAATAGTACATTGTGTAAAATGTGGCAATTAACTCATGTATTCCTCTTCACGCAGGTGCCATTGGAGGTGCTCAAATCATATCTTCAGATGAAGATGAAGATGAGCCATTACCAAGGTCTCGCCTTCACAACAACTGACGGTAATCCTTTCATCAATACCCA
>NW_026267397.1:158546-165008 GCF_000697945.3 Frankliniella occidentalis | reverse complement strand
TTTCACTTTATTGTATTCTTTCAACAACCCCTGTTTATTGTCACACAATACGATATCAGTGGCAAACACGATTCTCATGTGGAACAAACTTTGCATTCAATATCTCATAAAATTGCAAAGGCAAATTACTTCTTGAGGAAATAGTATTGAGAAACAAATTCAACTGTCGATCGCTTTATTGACGGGGGAGATTCGAGTTAAGATCCCAGTTAAAATGTAACACGTTTTATTTTATCAATCTTGGGAAGAGTTGTGCTCGCCACCGCGGCGGCAGCCCTGGAGTCGCTGCGGCGCTGCGGAGGCTAGGGGGCTCGCGGCCTGGCGGCCGTGGAGGACCTGGAGTCGATGTGGAGGCTGGAGGCCTTGACGGTGGTCGAGGACTAGGACCTGGCGCTGTGCACGCCGCCGCGCCGCTGCGGGAGGTGCTCGTGGCCTGGTTGCGGTCGGCATGGAGGTCATGGTGTCGCTGCGGAGGATAAAGGACTTGGCGGTGGCGTTCCTGGAGAAGGTCTTGAACCTGAACCGACGCCCCTTGAAAGGGCGTACGTAACTATGTGTAAAGTACTAGGAGTTATAAATTTAGTCTGCATAACACAACTTCCTCGGTAACTTCCTCTTATAGCATGCCCAGCGGTATTGTACAATGTTCAACGTCTAAGTGTAAACGATCATTCGGCACATCCTGAATAGAACCCAATGATTCGCGAAAAACGTGACAGCTACTCGGTACGCTGTGCACGGTAACAACGATGTTTCATCGTTAGGCGAGGGGAAAATTTTGAAGGCCTTTCTTGAGTTGAGACAAACTCCTCGAATTTAAAGGAAGTCTCTCCTCCCCCACCGCCCTCCCTCATTCCTTTAAGATTCCTCAAAATGTAAGTAGATTGGAAGAGTTATCATCTTCAAATATGGGAGTTACTTCACTGTAAAACGTTTTCGTGATTTTACGAAAAAATAAGTCACGAAATGCTTCGTAAAAATTAATTTACGAAAATATTTCGTAAGTGCCAATTTACGAAAACATTTCGTAAAGTAACGAATACATTTCGTAACGAATGCATTCTTTTGGGTCGTAAGACATAAAATGTGACTAGAATATTTACAATTTTCATACCCTTTAGTTAGAGCTTAGGATTTTCAAACCAAATTCGTAAAATAACGATGTATCGTAATTTCTTAGAAACGAAGTTTTCGTAATAGAAAATTAACCGAAGAAATGTCGTAAAATCACGATAATTTTCTTTACAGTGTTCGAAAAATGAGACATCGTTTTTACCGGCCGAGCAGCACCGTTTCTTGAAAGACTGCACGTCTAGTTTATGAAGGGGCCTTTCTGAGTCATCTTAGGCATCTCTCAGTCGTAGCGAGGTTGGAGAGTTTAGGTCAATGAACACAAACCCGGAGGCTTGCGGTTTTTGTCACATCCCAGGTGCATTTCTGGGCCCTTTCAAGGCAGACCCGAAAAGAGCCCAGCAGTCCGGGCTATTTCGGGGCTCATCACTTTTAAACGGGTAGTTTCAGTTACTGCCCTTAGGCAGGAAGAGTGTACTCCTGGGAAAACCCAAAAGTCTTGGTTTAAAGAAGACAGTCTTGGTTGGCGTGTTTTAATTAATACGCAACGCTATTAGGAATGCAGCTACTGCCAAGGCTGCCGAGCTCGTGATTTCAGTTGCTCCAGATGTGCGGGCTGTCGTGCTGGTGGTGGTGGTGGTACTCGTGGAATCGTCGTCTGGGAATGGTTGAGAGCCGGCCTCGACGAGTGGCACGACGCGTGTCTTCATCACTCTCTTGAAGAAGGTCCACGAGTTCTTCAAGGTGCGTTCCAGCCCAGTACTGTTGAAGTCTACGTGCACCATGCCCCAGTTGCTAAACAGTGACGGGAAATGAAAACATAAGCAGGCTGAAGTGCATACTTATTAAAAATACCGATACTGTATTATCAGTATCGGATTACCAGAAGACTCGTGAAAAATAACTTATGCAACACTGTATCCAGGTTTGTTCCCGAACTAGCCTGACCACGTTTGAGGCCCCAGACTTATACTGTTTGCACGGATTTCTGAATTTACAAAAAATGCCAGTTTCTGATAAGCTCTGAACTCATGCAGTACCCATATGCAAATTTATGGCATGTTTCGGAATGTAATGACCATAGACCATAGCTGTAATGTTATGGCAAGATCCAGAACTTTGCGACATTTTTGTAATGGTCCAACTACAATATTTAAGCTTTGGACTGTTACAAAAGTATAAACCGTAGAATTACGACACTTCTTAGGAAAAGTTTTCTGTTAAGTTGTGACTTTTTTTTCAGTGTTGGCACAGAAATAGGAACCTGAGAACTGAAGTGTTTTATATTTAAAGCACTGACATACGCATTCCTTGATCATGGATAGTAACCTTTTCGGCGTTTCCAGACGCGTGTACGAAAACGCAACAAAATATGGAACCTTTTGTTTTGACCCCAATAATGTGAGGTCGTCTCAGATTTCGAAAGATTTCGTTTGACACCATGGGAAAGCATCATCTGCACTGCACACATCTTGGTGAAGTATTGCATACTTTGATTTGGACAAGTGCACACTTAAAATGTTTTACGATAATTCTGGAAAATCTTGTTTATAGTGAAAATGAAAATTTGTCCCACTAAAATTTGACCCAAACAAAATCGTTCTTCTTGGGATATGGTTAGCTTTTCTCTTTAAGAGTGCACCCACCTCATGCTGTGGAACTCGAAAGTGTCAATGAAACTCCATGCCGTGTAGCCGATTACATTCGTGCCGTTTTCATTAATACCCGCCGCCAATTCTCGGAGAAACGCCTGAAACAGAAGTGTGGTTTTTAGACAGGGTGGACTGGACCTGACATCATTTCCAGTGATCGGTTTAGTCGAAAGCCGAGAACATACTGCAGATTTTATCCCGCTACCCTCTCAGACCTGTCTGTACTGATTTATTCATTAGTAGCTTATAAAGGTTTTTATGCAGCAGGGTTACGGACTAATTTGTTCCTTATTCTGTATATCGTTGTAAGAAGCTCACTGGTGAAAGCAGTTCTCAGTAGCTTATAAGAACAGAAGAATACTGACAAAAGGTGAAAAAAATCAGTAACAGGATGAGAGTGTATCAACAGCATTCTGCAAATAGTGTCCGAATATGAACAAGATACTAATAATTTTGTCACCAGCCAGCCGCCTTGCACACGCACACTTGTTTCGAAACCCAAATAAATCTTTAGGTGATCTCACTTACTTCACTACACCCATTTGAATTGTTTACACATTTTTGTCATTCCTCATACCAGACATATACATTACTTGTACATTGGAAATTAATGAATAGAATCTGAAGTCTGTATGCCATTTAGGGCTCCGTAACTTATCACAACACGCACGAATGTTAGTTACTCAACGTAAGGAAACATATGTCTAATTAAAAGTTTGGCCAAGTTGAATAACTTACTCGTATCGAAAGGACTGCATTTAAAGTTACTAGTTACAACTTTAACTCTTATAATAACGTTAATGGCAGGCAAGCAATAATTTACGGAGCCCTGATGTCATTACAATTTACAGTGGTAGTACAATGTGTAAATATAAATTGGTCTCTGGTGAAGATGCGGAAGATATATGACCTAAATACAAAACATGCACCCCTCAAAATTTATTCTCGTGATAGTAAATCAAGAAAAGTGATGCAACATTCGTTTCTTTGAAGCATATTTGCACATAAAACTTACGCTGGCGTACACAGCGCGGGTGTCCCAGTCGTCCACAGCGGACGCATTTCCTGCTGAGTTCACGCCATTTTCGGTAATAAAGACAGGAAGTTTCCTACCGTCTGTTTCGTATCGCTTCTTAATCCAAAGGGGCATTTCGCGTAACACCCAAGCACTTCCCTGAAAAAGAGCAACATGGTGATGGTGAGCAAACAACCGCAGGATTCTCAAATTGTTGTACAGCTTGAGTGTAGTGCGAAATCCTTAAACATAGGGTCAACCTAGACGCAACCTGGGTTCACTGCTGAACTATGTGATAAACTAGTAAACACGACACTACGACTTATAAAAAGTTGAACATAGTTGGTTCACGAAATTCTGACACACTGGCAGGCCCTTGGACCCGAGGTCTCATTGTAAGCGTCCTTACGATGCGTGAAGGCCTGATGCCGGAGGGTCACCGGCCCTCGCCGGGACCAGTGTTACGGCTGCCAAACTTCTTCGCGTCCCTTTTATGGGAGCGCACTACCTGCGGAGGAGTGCAAAGGACGGCTTGGCAGCTCTAGCCAAGGGATCCCACCCTTTTAATGAGTGTGACGATATTGCTTACGACGTCAACAAAGAAGAAAGGGGTGATTGTCTCGAAGTCCTTTGCGTGCCGGTGTGTCTGAATTTCGTGAACCAACTATAATATTTTTGCCTTTATAAAAGGCGTTATGGAAGAACAAAGGCTGGGTCCTAAAAGTGGGGTGAAATTTCGTCGGTTAATTATCTCTTGAAGGTTTCTTTGTCTATAACAGAAGACTAGTCTCGAATAGGTATCACCTGCTTTTACGATCTGCTCCTTGGCAGAACTTCTTACATGAGCATGAGCAGTTCTCCACGAATGGGCCACTTTCGTGTCCACGCTTTATTTCATCGAAATGTTAACCGATCCGAACGATTTTTTTTTTCTATCTCTGCGTCTTCATACTAACGTAACAGAAAACAAATGTTACTTTGACATTAAAGTCATCCCCTCAAAAGATATTTGAACGGAAAGGGTCTAAAATGTAAGATCCGTCACCATTTTGCATCACTGTAAAAAATGTTCGGATTTTTGCCATACAAGTATTTAAGGGGTACGTAGATCCTCTCGGAAACCAAATTTTGTACAAAAGTACAAAGTAACAGTAAATGTGGTTAGGGTAAGTCGTATATCGCTTATTTTCGATTCTTGGGTTGTAATAGTGCTTTCCAGGTGCCATTTTGTATAAAAACTGCTGTAAACATCTTTTACATTTTTTCCCTCGAACGTTTGTGTGACCCTACTTTGCCCTTTATCCTGATTTGTTTAAAAAACCTCAACTTTTTGCAGAAAGGGGAAGTTTTAAAGGAATTTGCTCCATCACTGTCGGTCTTCTAGGTAGGAATTGTTTTAGCAAGGGGAAAAAAATACATTATTCACAGCAGGATGAAAACAATTCATACCATGCAAACCGCCAGAGGAAGAGCCTTCTCCTTAAAATTTTCAAGCAAAGGACAGTAAAAGTAATAGTTTAATGAAAAAAAAATGTACGCAAAATATTAAGGTTTTTAAAACCTCCCCTTATGGCAACTCAGTACAACGGGCAAATGTAGGGTTATGAACACGTGCGAGGGAAAAAAAATTGTTACAGCACTTTTTATCCGCTCCGTTCGGGAAAAGGGCGGGCCTGCTTCTATTTCAAAGTAGATTATAGAGAAAGACTTACAGCGTCACCAAATCCATCGGGGCTGTTTCCACCGCCGCCACTGCCATCTCCAGAGCCACCATCTGCAGGAGGTCCTCCACCACCACTGCCACTATCTCCAGGTGGCCCACCACCACCACCCCCTCCGGAAGAACTTGCATTCTGGCCTCCATACATGTTCACACCCACAAAATCGATTCTGCCTGAAAATCAACCGTGGAGTGTTGTTTGCAAACATGCAATTCTGTTGTCGTGCTAGTGTACTAAAAAATTTTGCACGTAATAACGCACAATTGCACAAGAGACCAAACCTGGATTTTGTAAGGAAACAATTGGAAACATCATGGGGAATATGCCGTGAATCGGTATTAGAAGATGTCGACTTACCTTCCGCCGCCCCGCTACAACAAACGCTGTTCGTAAGGGTCCGTTTTGAAAACGTCCAATCTGCAGTCGTATTTTTAAAGATCATCCGTTTTGCCAATTTTTTTCACCTTACTAAAGACGTAACCATCCGTAGGTGTGGGTTTCTGGGCCAAAAATGTGGGAAAAGCTCGACGTCAGGCTGTAGACCTGTCCTTTCTCTACCCGCTGATATGTTCAGTTTTGCTGTGCATTCAATAGAAAAGGCAAAAAAAGTCCAAAACGCCTGTGTACTAGGCTACTGTGCACTACAGGCGTGTAGTGCGGGCAGGCTAAGTGACGTCACCACAGGCGCAAACACATGTTTTTCAAACTTTATCTAGTGAAAGCGTCACCGCTGCCCCGCAGACATTACTGATTCTGAAAGGTCTCAGTGTGCCCTCGGTTTCCATGTAATAAAAAGTTAGGGCTACGTCGGCATTATTTTCTGTAAATGGCGAGTGACGTCGGGCGAACATTTAGGCCCCTGGACACGCTGCGTGTATCGGGAGCTCGGATCCTTCATATCTGATACAAAGTAGGACAAATAGGGTAACACTTTTAGCCCGAGTCGTTCGCTCTGGCCCCACCGTGCGCGTAGGGCAGCGCCTACAAGATGGCGTGCCTGTTT
>NW_026267397.1:147621-156246 GCF_000697945.3 Frankliniella occidentalis | reverse complement strand
TTTTTCGAATTGCGTACTGCTTCCGGATAGTCGCCGTAGACTAAGGGGTCGATACTAAGCCCGAGGCCAGTGTTGACGTTGGAATTCTCGGCAGTAGTAACATCTTCCTCTGCGCTGCTAGCTGCTCGGGCAAACTGTGGCCCCGCGCCGAAGCCAACCAGTCCTGTAAAAATTTTTCGAGCTGTCAAGCCTGCCGGGAGTACATTCACCCTGCACTAGATTAGGCTAAAGATTACTAAGACCTTCAAGGGTTTGACTAGAACGTGGCTACGAGCTTTTAACGGTTTAGTGAAGAAAAGTAATACACAATTTCCACATTACGGGAAATCAAGAAAACACTTTGCGCACAACTGCAAAAAAAAAAAAAAATAATGTCCTTTGACTGGGCACCATGTTCCACACACGCTTACAGCACATTTAAATTGGCAGAGCGGCCAAATATTATACGCAGCTTTCCTTACAACACAGATTGTCTCACTGTTTAAGCCGTACGAAGGAAAATGCCAAATCCTTCGTAGCCTACGAAGGATTTTGAAGCGTTGTATTACGAACTAATTGTTTGTAAGCTTACGAACAAATAGTTCGTAACGCAAACCGATTGTTCGTAAGACCCTGTGTAGCCTCACAAACATTTGCTTTGCAATACGAACTTTTTCTTAGCTATACAAAGGGCGAAAATTGTTCGTAACGTTGGAAAGTATTTAGTCTACTTTGTCACGCTTCTCTGACTTACATCACTCACAACAAAGGTGACCCATAATGAAACCAATCCAGAGACACTGCGCGCCAAGCAGTCAAGACACGCTGAAAACATCTTTCAGACTCACTCAATCGGACAGACGAAACAAGTGATAGAAGACGAGGGCCGGCAGTAGGAGGCAAACCACCGAACACCTGACTATTCGCCTAGTCGCTAGACCTACTGGTCCCGCTCAGCAAGATGCTAGCCACATAAAGTTAAGGGGGCATCTTAGCACAGTGGCAGAGTGCAGCGCATGACGGATCAAGCATGTCTTAAAGATGTCCCCATCATATCTGGCTACACATCAAACATTTTTTCGTGAAGGCCCCTGGTTGATTTGGGAAAGCACTTCCCATTGTGCTTTTCCCTCCAAATTTTTTTAGGTTATGTAGGAACTTTTGAGGAAAAAACGCGCATTTGGGGGGATTTTGACGGCGAAGTGGTAATCAAACAATTTTAAGGACGGGCCGACTTCATTTCTACCTCCAAGGCTCACAAATCACCAAAAATGCGAAATTAGTAGAAAAGTCGTTAACTTGTGTTCTGCGCATGCGCCAGATAAAACCGGGAACTTTTCCGGAAACAACTGGGAACTTCACGGAAACATGCTTGCTGTGTAGCCACTTTCTGTGCGGGACTAGTATTGCGACACATCGCTTAGCGTCCCTCCACTTTGGCCCGGTGGAGAGCGATCCGGACGTCTGGGCGAATAGTCAGGGGGTTCGCCTCCCACTGGTGGCCCGTCATCGCTCACTTTTTTGCGTTTGTGTGATTGAGTGTGTCTTTAAGATGTCTTTAGCGTGTCTGGACTGCCTGGCCCGTGGTGTCTCCAGATCGATAACACTATGGACACTGTGAAAAATACCGTCGTAAATTTACATAAAATTGTAAAATAAAATTATAATTTAAGTCGGAAATTTATGAGGGCTCATTTTTACTCGCCAATGAATTTGAAGTCTTAACGTGCTGCATGTATTTTTACGATTTCAAATTGTAATTTTACAACTTGCGTCAAGGAAAATTTTCCTGTAAACGTTCCTACTATTTTTCACAGTGGATGACAGTTGTGTCTGAAGACAGTCTGAAAAGCGCGACAAAGTTTTCTTCCTTCTGACTTCTTTGATCTACTCTTCCGATACCATTGTCATAATAGTCATGTCGCACACGGGTTAGACCAGTTCCCAAAAACACTTTTTTCGAGAGTCGGCCAGGGCCGCTCGAATTTTTGTTGCAAATAATTCAAAGTTAAACGCCCTTCAACCGTTTTGAGGTGGGACGACGCTAATCCCGTGCCGCAAAGCAGTACTTTTTTGTGTTTCCTCATTATTAAACACGGTATTACTAAAACAGCTGCCGTTTTTTTAACCCTGTGGCCGATTTCGATGCTACAGCATTGCCAAGGGCATGTTTGGAATTCTGAGCAAATTTCGCATCGACATGTTGCTGGTTCGGATTTTTAGGAGCTAGAGGGGTCATTGTTTAACCTAAAACTGCAAATTTTGTGCTTTGAGCGAAAAGTCTAAAATTGACTAAAACTTTGAATGGCTATATCTCCTAAAGTATTGAAGCTACAGCGAAGGGACTTTGCATAGATTTACCAGTATGTAACACGAACGTACCATGCAAAGGGCATCGAAATCGGCTACAGGGTTAAAAAAACGGCAGCTGTTTTAGTAATATCGTGTTTTAATGAGAAAACACAGAAAAGAACTGCTTTGCGGCACGGGTTAGTGTTGTCCCGCCTCAAAACGGTTTAAGGGCGTTAAACTTTGAATTATTTGCAACAAAAATTCGAGCGGTCCCGGTCGATTTTCGAAAAAAACGAGTTTTTGGAACTGGTCTAACACGGCGATGGATAAGTTATGACTTCTTTTCGTCGCAGTCAAGACTCAAAAGCGACTCAATAGCAGATGCGCTATGGATGCTGGCAATTTCACCTGATCCTTGTGGAAGACAACCTGTCACGTGCGGGTTCTCAGCATTTGTCTGCAGCGTATAGTTATATTCGTAAGGAAGGAGGGGTGTGACTTGGGAAGCAAATCAGCAAATGCTGCGTAGTGCAAAACAACTAGTGTGCCTATAAGCAAGTGTTCCGTCGTAAAGATCAATAAATTTATCCTATTAACATTATTTTTTCACTCGTAAATAAAACAAAGTAGCGCCGCATAGCGGGTTGAAGGCTATCATCAATCGAGAGGCTGGGGCGTTAATAACAGTTCCGACGACGTCGAGGGGTCCCCCACCCTTCAAAGTGGGTGTAGAATAAACTCCGCTAGTATTGGCGAGTCATCGCGAGTTTTTAGACAGTTATCGCAAGTCGTGCGAGTATTTTTCCTCGTGTGCACGAGTTGACGTTGGCGAGTGAGGGAACCCTCGGACGAAGTTCATTGGACACGTCAAAAAAAACTCCGCGTGCCAATTGGAAAGCGTGTTCAAACGGCAATTAGGTTATTTACCTTTGTACTTGGCCTTATATTTCTCTTGATATATCTTGTGGGCTTTAGCGTGAGCTAAAATTGTATTCTTCAGGCACGAGTTCTGCTTGTCTGTTGTGGTAAGAGTAGCTGGAGCTAAGAAAGATCCACCAAGAACGTTGCAGTAAAAAGCTGCCTCGTTGACTGTCAGCCAATACTTAATCTAGGGCAGAAAATCCGAATTTTTTTTGTTAGTTGTAAGTGCGAGCCATCAGAACAATGAGTGAACTTATGGGGCACCAGATGTCGTCTTGAGTATAATACCTCCCTAACCTTAAAGACAATTGATATGGAATACAAACGGTTTTTGTTGCATTCCAAAGAATGAAAATTGTTCGTAACGTTGCGAAGCATTTAGTTCGTACGCATTTTACAGTGCACATTGCTCACCTTGCTGCCGTACTCGTTGAAGAGGAAGTCCGCATAGTTTGCAAACACGTCAACCATCTCGTCGCCTGCCCAGCCGCCGAACTTGTCCTCTAGAGCTTGTGGGTAGTCGAAATGAAATATCGTCACCTATAAAGTAAGATATTTACTATAGGAACTTCTGAAACAGCTGTAAAGTAATGTCACGTGAGGCAAGATTTCGCACTTTACATTGTCCTAAAAGTTATCGTGCTTTGACAAATTACTACTTAAAATCTAAGTGATTATACAGTCTGATGGTATATGCTTAGCGTAGAAAATTTTCAGACTGTTCTTCCATAAAAACCGTTCTCCAATTAGTTTGTTTTAAGAACGTAAGGTTAGCAGCGGGGTTTGCATTTGAATTAATAATCTTCCGATAAAAACTTACCATTGGTTCGATGTTGTGATTACGTAACTCATCGAGAAGGTTGTGGTAATGTAGCACCCCCTTCGCATTAGCTGGTTGAGACGAATCCCCATCTGGGAAGATTCTCGACCACGAGAATGAGAACCGAAAAACGTTCAGCTTCAAAAAATTAAAAATGGAATGTAATTTTATTTGTACGATCTACGTGATAATCTGAAACAGAGTAGGTACTGACTGTTCCTTACACCAATTTTAGCTGCTAAGCCGATGTCCTCTTTGTAATGCCCATAGAAGTCGGCGGCAACTTCATTCAACACACTAACGGACGAGTTCATCGAATGATAGTAATAGTCAAAGACATTTACTCCTTTTCCTGTCAACATGAATAACAAACTCGTTTCCATGCAATGTAATTTGTGGGCGATAATGTAGCCCCTTACTCCTTCTATAAAAGAAACCCTCCTAAATCTACAAAACTTATTTGTAATTTTTATTTACAAAATATGGTGTAAATTTGTAACAGCCTGCAAACTGTGCATGCGCAGTAGACTGCACCCGGGATCGTACTGATGGTAAAAAAATAAGCGTAATAAGAGAACTTTGTAAAAATGGGGCCAGAAATAGGGTGTACTACCGTGTGTTAACGTACTAACCCGTACGCTTTCACCTGGAGTGATTTCCCACAGCACCTGAGTTTTATCACATGGTTTAACGTACCGTCAGTGTCCCAGGCCCCTTCTGTCTGGATCGCGCTGGTCCCACCTCCAAGAAGGAAATCGTCCGGGAGCTTGTACTTCTGGTCGTCGGAGAGCAGCGGCCCGGCGCGGGCGGCTCCCAGGCTGAGCAGCGCCACAACGAGCACCGTAGGCGTCATGGCAGCAACGGTGGCCGTGTCAGCCTCCCTGTTATTTAAGTACGCGGCCTCAGACAAGGTAGCTGAGAGACATGGATAAGAAAAAAAAATACCTCAGAAAAATAACAATAAATAAAAATAAAACTACTTAAGCTGTGATGCGAAAGCCATTACTGACGTCCACTTAACTGCGACATCAGGACCAAGGCGACGTGCCTCCATTCAGGTCTTGGTCGGCGATAAAATCGAGAATCAATCGTTTCGCTCGCCGTTGCACGCGCTGTCTCGCTGTCTTATGACCTAGTCGTATTGTGGGGTGTAAATTTATTTAACAGCATCACCTTACTTCAGAATTCAAGGATATGTATTGTAAAATAGAATTTCACAGCTCTAAAGAGATGCACTTGAAAAAAAAACCAAACATTAGTGCTAAGGACAGCTGTAACACCCCAAGAACATTTTGCTCTTGAACCGGCTCCAAGAACATGCTTGAATAAGAGCATATGTTGCTAATTATACGACAACGAAGGGTATCGCATTACTCTGATTTGCAGGGTTCAGCCTATTTTTATGACGAACACCGCGCACTGTTGGCCTTACATCAATGTAGCTGGCTCAAGAACAGTCAGTCGTAAAATGAGAGGGAGTGTCGAACGGTTAGCAACAATATGCTCTTGAGCCAGCAACGGGCCTTGATGATCGGTGTGACCTTAGCACTAAGGTATTTGCTTTTCGGTGTGTGTGGTGTTCCTACATTGTACTTTTCTTGGACTCAAAGAAAATTGCATTGATTTAAACTAGCAGGCCCGCCCTTCCGCCAAACGAAGTTGCCAGCTTCGCTTCGCTACGCCGGCAACTCCGTTCGGCAGGGGCCGGGCCTGCTTGGCCTGCCGGCGGCGATGGTCGGGCCTGCGGCCCGACCATTCCTGTCTCGCGAATTGCTGAAGAACATCGTCGTCCTTAAAATTTGCCCCGTAGACACGATGTAACGTCGAAGCACCGCGACTACAACCCACCCTTCTGCTTATAAAACGTTTTTTGGGGGTGGGGGTAGAGTTTCTTTCCTATTTTGCGGTTTTTAGGACTTATTCTACAACTTATTGTTCACTGTGGCAATTTTAAGCTTATTTTCGTCAAAAACCTTAACACTGCGTGTTAACAAATAGACGATCTGAATAAAACAAAATCTAATACAAAATTATTTTTACTAATTAAATACGTTATTGCTTTCTAGAACAAGAGTAGTTACGACTCTTTGTTCTGAGATTCACGGCCTTGTGCGTTGTTGTCGTCCGTCTTTGCTGACACTGACCCTCACAAAACCCCCCCGCAGGCGGAACAAAATTGGGGGACTAACACTTCTTATGAGTTCCCTTGCGAGACCATGCAGTTAGTTGTTGGGCGAGTGAGTGGCGACGTGGTGATCGCCCTCGCTTTGGACGAGCGCTAGACCGACCAACCAGAGGTGCTCGTCGTTGAAGTCGAGGCCTTGGCGGTCCTGCGCCCTGGCCTGGGCTACCTTCAGGCCAGGCTTGGAGGAGTGTTGAGTGTATATTGTTTGTGGGGCTGGGAGCGCCTGGATGGGGAGTGGCCTAGCGCACAGTAGTGATTGTTGGCCGGCGGGGGGAAGTTGGGACGAAGCATAACGCACCACTCCCCCGCGCGCCAAACCTGCTGGTATAGACTGGATCGTCTAAAAAGACCCTCTAGCTCCTAAACGGTTAGAGATAGAGCAGGAAGGGCCCCTGGGTCCCTCTTGTTTATTTTTGGGAAAGACTCCTCTCTCGGACCGATTTTATTCCAAACCCTGTTTCCGCGTTTGTGGTGTCACCCAGGCCGAGCCTTTTAATTGGTCGTGTTTCTGCGGGCCGTGTGCGTCTTTATCTCTGCTGGTCGTTGTGTCCTGTCCGGGGCGTGGCAGGCGAGGCTGTGCGAACAACGATCTGCGCTTGGGCCGCTCGGGCGGGCACGGGCCTCCGGAGCGACCGGAGGGACCCACCACCATCGCCGCCGGCAGGCCAATCAAGCCTGAGCCCTGCCCAACGGCGGAAGGGCGGGCCTGCTTGTTTACGAGTGCACTGTGTTGTCGTGGCCCCGACACACGGCACAGTCTATGTACCATTTATATCTTGGTGATTTTCAGAAAGTCCGTGCATAATCTTCCTATTTCTTTCCAATGTTTTTAGACTGGTTTTGTGGGTTGTTTATTGACAATTTCTGCCCCAAGTGCAGCTGCTTATCTCTCAGGTGATTGAGCTTTGCGCAGTTTTCTCGATTAGAAGAGGTTGATTCCTGCTCTACTCACACTCCTTTGACGCGCAACTGCCAACTCCTCGATGAATCCCATCTTAAGTGTGAAGTGGCGTTTGATAGAGACCGAAGCCAAAACCTACAATCTCCCGGAACAACTTTGACCTCGTGTAGCGCTGTGTGCGTGCGTCTGTTTAACTTTGGGGAGCGGGACTATCTGTTTTACGAACATAATAAGTACACTATCAGTAATCTTCCAGAAAATGTAAGGCTAATTTTTGTGGCAGGTGGTGTTGTACACTGTGTTTACAGCGCAGTTGTGAAATTACAATAATGGCTATAGAACCCTAAAAATTGCCGTCTATACTTAAACATCTTACACACGTATACGTTTTCAGGGCAGCGCTGTAATACCACGGTAATACAGAATAGCTGGCAGACTACAACATCGGCTGTAGAATCTGTCACAAAAATATTTAGGGGATATATTTTTTTTCCGTATCAGCACGATAGCTTAAGTGTTTCTAATGCATTAATCATGCATTTTCTCTTAATTTGAGTACCTCTCTTGCACTCTGTCTACAAATTTAATCCTGAACTTCACTTTGCAGGCAGAGTTTTACATGAGACCTGTGGATTTGTTAAAACCAGGATAACATTACAACCCTGTAGTAATTCTAGAGTGGCGCCATTATTTCACAGATGTGTCAATGAACTTACAGGCCCAGCTATAAACTTAAATTACAACATTCGTGGCAAAACTACACTTCCTATACCATAATCACGTTTTACGGATAGGGCTGTCGTTTTCCCAGAAGCCTGTGAAATGTTAAAGGGGTCTCAAACTCGCGTCCCCCGAGCCACCCACTTAGGGATCTAAGTCCTATGTAAATTACACGTAAGATTTTAAATTATTCACGCCAGTTACGATATATGACACGAGGACAAAATTACATGAAATTTATGGAATCTATTTTAAATCAAAAAACAGCATATTTTTGCATTAAACGGCAAAATTTTCAAGGTTGCCGTTACAAGTGTGAAGCTTAGACGTCGTTTTTAAAGTTATTTGACGCCAGAAGTCAAAACTATATTGAAACTTATTTCTCCGAGTAGGTTTGCCTGACTCCCTTTCTGGTCCGACTTGCCCATTATTTATAAGATTCTACTTGCTACTTTCACTGCATGAATGAATCGTAGAGTTGTGTTCGAACTATTGAACACAATCGTGCTGTAACGTAATACGTCTTGGGAAACCTGACTTAATTTTTTTTTCTAAACGTGATCGAAAGTCACTTTTCTTTCCGGAAAAACATTAATGTATTGTTAGGCACCAGCGACACAATGCATTGAGGCTGCCTACTTGGCACCCCTTTGGGGTGTTTTTATTATGTCACGCTCAAACCCGCTCAAACCCGATGAGTGTTAGTGGAATACTAACGGCAGCCAGAAGGACATAACCTGCCTGACGTAAGGGCACGAAAAAATCACTCACTTAATTTGGATATTTTTCCGCCAATTTTAAGTGCCG
>NW_026267397.1:146020-147093 GCF_000697945.3 Frankliniella occidentalis | reverse complement strand
TAACGGCAGCCAGAAGGACATAACCTGCCTGACGTAAGGGCACGAAAAAATCACTCCCTTAATTTGGATATTTTTCCGCCAATTTTAAGTGCCGTATCGCGGCATTTACGCCCTGTAGGTGACGGGGACAGGCTGACAGCGGATTTCGGAGGTCGAGCTGGAGCGGGAAGGTCGTCATATGGACCGACTTCGGCAGCGATTCACTCCTGCCAGCGCTACAGGGTGCAAGTGGTGAGCTCTCCAGCCTTGCATTCAATTAGCTCACCGGGGTTTCGTCGCAGAGAGTTCGGACCAATACCAAAGATTACTTGTCAAAATCAGTCGTTTTGGACCCGAACCCCGACAGATTTTCACTTTGGCCTTTAATTTAGAATAGGCTGAAGTACATGTCTCGTATTTCACATAATAATGATTGCAGTGCATTGGTTTTGTTGTGCTGCAGTGCGGTCCGACGCACTTCGCCCGCGGACAGACGTCCTCATTTCATTTCAGTGGCTCCTGATTACCTGAGATTGCTTGTGGGAGTAATGGCGAGTCGTGGGTGTAGTGGCGGCACTTCACAGCGAAGGGCGTGGCGCCGTCGGCAGATGATACCAGTGCGTGCGGATTGGTTCAAGTGAAGTGGCCTAGACCTCAAGGAAGAGGGCAAGATAATACGGCTTCACAAAGGCGCTGTTTTGCAAAAGTGCAATTTCTTTTCTCACGTGTACAGCATGGGTGAAAGTGGGAAAGTAGCCTAAACAAAATTGGACCGCGATGTATTGCGTAAATGCCCCTCCTTGCGTCTGTTTGCACCCAATTGAAATTTACTTCACATAACAATGCTGTTATTACAACCGTTTTATGACGACTTTTCTTTGTTAATTATGTTTCGAGAGGCAGGAGTTCAGCTAATGGCCTGAACCCGTCGGGTACCTTACACGTACAAAAACCTATTACAAATTGAAGGCCAAAATAAAAAGCTGTCGGGATTTGGGTCTTAAACGACAGCTTTTGACAAGAAGTAAATAACAAACTGTTCTTATGCATGAGATAAAGAAATATTTCTCTTTTTGACCATAGGGCTACTAAGA
>NW_026267397.1:144924-145415 GCF_000697945.3 Frankliniella occidentalis | reverse complement strand
CTTAAACGACAGCTTTTGACAAGAAGTAAATAACAAACTGTTCTTATGCATGAGATAAAGAAATATTTCTCTTTTTGACCATAGGGCTACTAAGAGAAGAGAACAGCTAGAGGTAGAGCAATTTAAACATCAGCATCGTGCTCCACGTCGAAATTTTACCAGGAAAAGTTTCTATATCGCGTATTGAAATACGCCCTTGGACTCTGCTCACGGAGCACTCTGACTTGGAATCAGGTTAGAATGTCCCCATGAAAATCGTCCCCAAGACAAGTCAGAGAGTCAATAGAAGTCAGGTTCATGAGCCGCTGGTTGATGCGCTGGTACTTCCGACGATGCGGCTGCTTAATTTTCTTCCCCAGTCCAAGCTTGGCGATCATCACAGCTGTATCTGCCTGCTCCTTCTTGAATTCTTGGATCAAGCTGTACACCGCAGGGTGACTTTTGCCGACCATAGCTTAAAACATTAAAAAAATAAAAAATGATTTGGTTAA
>NW_026267397.1:138778-139689 GCF_000697945.3 Frankliniella occidentalis | reverse complement strand
ACATCTTACACAATGTAACACACCAGCACCATCACAGCCTCGTAGCAGAAACGATGCGTGGTGGTGCCAGGCAACACCACAAATAGTACAGCGTATGTTGCCTCTTCGTCATCATTTGCACCTTGAAAAGATTCATCACTGTCTTGAGAAAACTCATTGTTCCCTTCATTAGTCTTTTCAGGCCCTCCGGTGAGTGAAGGAGAGGTCAATAATGGAATTTGGATAGTTTCTGCACTCTTGTCAGGACTCTGCAGTTAGGGATCTTTAACAGTTTCGACACTCTGGTCAAAGGAGGAATCAGTGTTCCTTTCATCATCCGATCCCGCGTGGAAATCCTTGTCATTAAGGAAGTCATTTGTTGGCACGGGGTATTGCCGGAGACTTGAGGAGAAATAGACTCGGGACACAGTCATTTTCCTAGGGACGATTTAGGTGGGGACGAATTGTCAACGGAACGAAAAAAATGGGGGCGAAATGCCATGGACATCTCTGACTTCCTCCGGCCATGAGGACAACTTCCGGCCAGAATATCCTCCGGTCGGAACATTCTCCGGCCGGAACAACCCCCGGTCGGCGTCTGGACTGCGGCCGGAAAGTGTTCCAATTTATGGGCGGAGGAGAGTTACGGACGGAACAAATACGACCGGAAGAGTTACGGTCGAAAACATTACGACCGAAATTTTCACCCGGGTCACTATAAGAGCTGTTCATGTCCAGCGAGCGGTTGCTTTCGTCTGTGCTGCAAGTATTGAGCATCAAAGACTTGTTGTCACACTTCAAAGGTAAGTGTTTTACCTCACCTGGTAGATTTATTGTTTAACCCTGGAAATCCAATTCTCCTTGCTTTTTTTCCAAGCTGTTGGTAGGAACGCAATTTCAGGGTGCTTTCTTGGATCTTTCCCGTGTGTTTC
>NW_026267397.1:136949-138728 GCF_000697945.3 Frankliniella occidentalis | reverse complement strand
AGTCGTCACAATCTTTAGACTGTAACAGCAGAAGAAACAAATTTAACATAATTTAATGAAAAGGTTTGCACTGGTTTGCCGCAAACCATCTGCCATTACCACGTCGTCAAGTTTGGGGCGACATCCCGTAAACAAGGATAAGACACTTTTAATTAAATGTACGTAATTTCAGTTGCAAAATTGTCCTTTACGAGAAGGAATAAGGAATAAGGGTTGGATAGGAATCCATTTACACTTAAAATCTTGCCTCGTTTTTCTGATTTCAAAAGTTGACCCTCCATTTCGGCTCCAGATGTCCCCCGTCCCCTGGGTTGTTATGGTAGCTGTCTCCAATGTTGGCGTGAGTGTGCGGAGTATCCGCACGCCTTTGGGGGCACGGGGTATTGCCGGAGACATGAGGAGAAATAGACTCGGGACACAGTAACTTTCCTAGGGATGATTTAGGTGGGAACGAACTGTCAACGGGACGAAACAAGCAGGCCCGCCCTTCCGCCAAACGGAGTTGCCAGCTCCACTTCGCTGCGCCGGCAACTCCGTTCGGCAGGGGCCGGGCCTGCTTGGCCTGGCGGCAATGGTCGGGCCTTCGGCCCGACCATTTCAGTCTCGCTATTTACTGAAGTGCATAATCAAATAAATAATGTGACCGGTAAATTACTTTGCATATTTAAGTGAACTAAAGCGTTCGGCGGGGGGGCCTGCGGTCCTAGAGATTTGCTCCTTGGAAATGACAAAAAACTGTAACGGGGCAACACCGTGACTACACCCCACCCTTCTGCTTTGCTTAAAAATTAAAAAAATAAATGAACCCGCGCAATTTTTAGATTGTGTATTGTTTGTCAAATTGTCTTATAACTTGACTTTTTGCCATTGTTTTCAATATATCCACCTCTAGGGCCGGAACAGTAAAAGATACGGCTAATGCGAGGGTAGTTCCTGATTCAGAATGTATTGTTTAAGGGGGGTACTTCCTCTGACATTTTACGATTGGACGCCTCCTTGTACGTCTTTATGTGCAACGTGGTCATTTTCACCGTATTTTCGTCGAAAATAGCACTCTACCGCCCAAACGGTTCAAGGTAGAGTCAAACGGACAAAATTTTTGCCCAAAGGGCTCTACTTTCACGAATTACCCCTTAGGAGACCATAAAAAAAATGTTTTTTTTCTACTTTTTGGATCAACCCCTATTTCTTTGTTACCCCCTTTCACCCCCTTAGGGGTGGTTGCTAGGATTTGCACCAGGCGTTTCGTTGTCCAGGAGTGACCCCTAAGATACCCTGAAATTTGCAGACCTCTAGCTCATCTCCTTCCTCTTACACGGACGACGGACTGACAGACGGACGGACGGACACGAGAGCGGTTGCATAAGCCCGCTTTAATGCTTTTTTTAAAAGCAGAAGGGCGGGCTAAAAAATGGGGGCGAAATGCCATGGACCCCTCTGACTTCCTCCGGCCATGAGGACAACTTCCGGCCAGAACATCCTCCGGTCGGAACATTCTCCGGCCGGAACAATCTCCGGTCGGCGTCTGGACTGCGGCCGGAAAGTCGTGTTCCAATTCATGGGCGGAGGAGAGTTACGGACGGAACTAATACGACCGGAAGAGTTACGGTCGAAAATATTACGACCGAAATTTTCACCCGGGTCACAGCTGTTCATGCTTCAGAGCAGTACTAATGGAGAGGGTGCTGTGTCGCTCGTGACCCCCGCCCCGCCGCACTGTCCACGGTTCTGTGGCGGGCCTATGGGCGCGATCGCCACAAATTTGGCACCGACGGACTC
>NW_026267397.1:130699-136130 GCF_000697945.3 Frankliniella occidentalis | reverse complement strand
TTTCCCGTGTGTTTCGTTGGGTCATGTCCAACCTCACAAATCTTGGAGAGTCGTCCGAGGATGAGCTTGGAAAAGCGGCGACAACATGAGAGAAGGGCACCCTTCTCTCATGGCGACAATCTGCTGGGCGATTGTGGGTGCCACAGTATGGAATAACCCATCCCCCCGCTGCATGGGAATGTCCAGTCTCGTACACGGCGTGTGAGCCCCGACAAACATGAACACGTTGCGGCTATGCAGCCGCATTATGATTACGTTTTGGTGGTCCCCAGATCACCGGGCAACGTAGAAGCCACTAGGGCGTATGCGAACGTTGCACTATTTTCGGTGAATTAGGGTGATAGACACATAGCCTAAGATACCACGATTAGGCAAAGTCACCACAGTAGTTCTCGCAACATTCCTTATTCGACGATGCAGTGTGTACATTGCCTCAAAGCGTCTCCTACCAATGAGATATGACCACATATAAGTAAAGATGCTGCAATGTCGACAACACCAACACTAAGTCACATCTATACGGCTATGTCGTGGTAACATCGCCACATCTTACACAATGTAACACACCAGCACCATCACAGCCTCGTAGCAGAAACGATGCCCGTGAAACGATGCGTGGTGGTGCCAGGCAACACCACAAATAGTACAGCGTAAGATACCGGTCCACGGCAACATTGCCCCTACGTGACGTGACAGCTACAATGCCACAATAAAGCATACCGGTAAAGCTGAAATGCAGAAGAATGCGGGGAAGAAGAAAACGGAAGTCACCATTACCATGTTAAAGCATAGCGATTTCCGTTTTCTTCTTCCCCGCATTCCTCTGCATTTCAGCTTTACCGGAATGCTTTATTACGTGGCTGCGGCTGTTCTGTCACGCTGCCAGCGTAACGATGCACGGTGTACATCGCCTCTACGTTGCCGCCAGGCTGGTGCAGAGCGGTATAACGCACCACCTTGCCGCAGCAGCGCCGCGTTCACATCAACACGGCCACCGCCAGTAACTACTCAAAGTGTTCATTGTTGAGCTGTTACCCAGATGCGGCCGAAAATGCAACAGGTGGTGTTGGACGATCTCGCGCCTCCCACCTGCTCCCCACTGTCTGGCAGAAGCGGGAACGATAGGGTGTTCCAGGCTATCTTGAATGGAATTGAAAAAGAACAAACTCACTGATTTATCTTTTTCCGCCTGTTCAGTATGAGAAATTACCATGGTAGTTGGTCCGATTCTAACCTCTCAAATATGGAGGGGACCTCGAAACTGATCTGACAGTTTCTCATATTAGAAAAGCCGTAGCGGGACGTGATCACCTCGACCAATCAGAGCCATTACGGAACCAGAAAAGTCAGTGAGCTTGTTCTTTTCCTACTTCCGTTTCGGATAGCCTGGAACACCCTATGGGGTATTCCAATGGAGCGCGGAGCGGAAGCAAGAAGAACAAGCTGGGCCCGCTCTTCCGCCAAACCAAGTTGCCAGCTCCGCTTCGCTCCACCGGCAACTCGGTTCGGCAGGGAGCGGGCCCAGCTTGGCCTGCCGGCGGCGTTAGGGACGGGCCTTCTGCCCGTCCCTTCTACATTTTCATGGTGTAATACATCTTCTATCCGAAAACGGGCCTTTGGCCCGTTGGAGTGACGGCTCGCTTTGGACCATCTTTTTGCCAGGTACCTTTTCTGTCCACTTCGCAATCAAAACTCAACAAACGAAGTATTCTTTTCATACGCGGGACATCTTTGGCTGTGTGTGCCGCAGTTCGTAGAATACATGCAATTTATGCCAAATCCCTTCTAAGTTATTGATGTTAGCTTATGAATCAAATAACACACCTATGAAACGATGCATAAGACTAGCCCTAGAAGAAGTTAAATATACTTCCAGGCATACTCTGAATGACTCTCGAACAACAAATAAATGTTGTTTTTTTGTGTGTGGTTTTTTTTCGGTTTTGGTTTTTTGCATGGAAATGTACACGTTTTATTAATGATGTCCCACCATAAAATAAGCCCACTCTTCTGCTTAGAAGAAAATTTTGAACCGACGGCATACTTCTCAGACAGAAGTGTACTTCTGAAAAAGTAAAAATATTTCTGTTTTGGCCAGTTTGGTAAGAAAAACTCCCTTTTTTTTAAGTAAACAGGACAAAACTTTAGTCCAAGACGCTCTACTGTCACAAGTTACCCCTTAGGAGACCATCAAATATTTTCTAAAATTTATATATTTATTTTAGGGCCACTTTTGTGAGAGAATGGGTGCCCAGAAGAGACAACAATAATACCCTGAAAATTTCAAACCTCTAGCTCACGTCCTTCTTGGGAAACGGACAGACAGACAGACAGACAGACAGACGAACACAGAGGCGATGGCATAAGCCCGCTTATATATCTTTACAGCAAAAGAGCGGGCTAAAAGTGGAATTTAGAGATTTCTTAACATAAGGAATATGGATGTAACACAATTTAAATAGCAGTGCAACAAATTTTAAGATGAAAGTTTAAAGGAAGTTGAAACACTTTTAGCAATAGCAAATAATCTTATAAAAATAAAGCTTAAAAACATGCCGAATGGTACACATACCATACATGATTACAGAATAAAGATTAAAGTTTAAAGAAACGATTCGCAAATTGCAGGGAACCTTATAAAAATAACGCATTAAATTATGCCAACTGGCAGTTAAAAATGCTTTAGAAAAAAGTTTAAGTCAGTTGAAATGACTCATAAATAGCAAGTAAAAACGTCACAATAAAAGATTCAAAGGATGCTAAATGGCACTTATACTTACAATATGATAATTAACATTGTTGAACACTAAAAGAGCAAAGTATTAAGCAAAGTTTAAATATGATAAAAATTGTAAAGAAACTAGTCAGGAAGTGTAAAAGAAATCGGCAAACTATCGTCTGCAATTGGGAGGAAGGCCTCTTTCACTTTTAGCTTTTTTCTGCGGGGAATTAGAAAAATGTATGAGCACTTCAAAATGCATTTTAGAACTAGAAAATGTGTTTAACCTGTACTAATTACTTACTCTGCCTCCTGCAGATTTGGCGGTCAAAGTCAGATCGACTTTTATCAGGTCTTTCATCGGCTCCTACAAAGGAAAGGTAAGTTCAGTAGTCGTCGTCTAGAAATGAAATGTTAATGTTCAAGAATATGCTCTTACCTTGGCAAAATTTGTAGCGTGAACTTCTCACGCCTCAATTAGAAGTTCTTGACGCCTCCCGGCCTTTTTTCCTCAAGTCGGGTGCCTGAGAATCATATCCATGCAATTTTCCTGGTCAAAAGGCGCTCCATTGAATTTTGAGGCGAAGTGGACCGCGTATGAAGGCAGTGACTTTTCTAGCCAGACTGCTTCAATTTTCTCAAGCATTTTCTCATTCACTTCAATTTCAATTGCATCGTTTGTTATTTTCAGTGTAGTAAAAATAAGGTTTTCGACTTTTCCTCTGTCAGGAAACACTGCGGGAGCTTCCACCGCAAAGTACTTTGCAACATTAGGAATAATTACTTCTTGGACCCTAACATTGAAGTGTGCCTGCTGTATTGCAGTGTCATTGTCCTTCCACGTGTTGCAAAGGTCCTGTGATTTTTTACAGGCACAGAAATTGTTGACTGCTCTTTTTCTTCAGCAATCTTCACAGCCTCCTGGACCTCTTCCACAATGATGTTTGTTCCAACACCTTTTCTGTGACCCTTTGATAGCACGAAGGCCCCGATGAACTTGTTGATTCGCCACATCGGCGCTTTCAAGTCCATCGCTGGCTCATCTAAGGAAATGTCACCTGGCAAGTCTTCCATCTCCTTCAAAGACTCTTCGACGTTTTGTCGCCTTTCGGGGTCTTCAAGGTAATGGTACATGTCAGTCATCCAGGAGCATGCCAGCCTTTTGTATAAATTGCTCTTGTAATCGATCCTGCTGTTCCTCTGTCAGGTCAAATTCCTCTTCAAATTCGGTAAAATCCATCTTCCTCAAACCAGCGCTGTAAGTGTACCGAAGCTGGGCACTCGCTTGTGCTTTTGTCATACCACGGGCTGCAATTTTAATCGCATGGGTGTCGTAATGCCCCGACATGGTTCCCGATCGCTTCCAAATTCCACAGTCAGGACACTTACGGCGATAATTTCGAAGCTCTGCCTTTGGAATTTCTTCCTGTGAGATAAGAGAGGGGGAAAATGTTAATCTTATATGAAAGATAAAGTGATAATGCTGCACGGACATAACTGTTTTATCGACGTTAATGTCAAAACGACATCGTACAAGTATTGATGTCAGACTGACTTCAACGCCAGAACGACATTGCTGTCAGATGGACTTCTATGTGAAAAACATTGTTTTGCTTTCTTATCAATGTCATTGCAGAAAAGAGAAATTTAAAGCTTGTTTGGCTCTTTAAAATTTTAATTACCTGTGTCTTTGGGTTAACCTTCTGCTTCTTCGGTTTATTTTCTAGCACCACATCTGGCTTTTCTTCTTCCCTCTGTTTTTGCCTTCTTTGGAATTGGACTTCCTGTTTTTTTTCCTCCTTCTCCCTAGTGGTTTTAGTGCTGTTTTCTTTTGCAGGTTTGATAATTACTGACCTCAATTTCTTTCTGGGACGTCTTACTTCTCCATCAGAATTTTTTTGGTCACAATATTCTTCGTCAGCATCATCAGCTTCAGATGGAGAGTAATCATCGGACTGGATGGAAAAAATATCTCAGAAATGGACTGTAAAAAATGTTTAACTAAGTGTTTATTTTGTTGTTTATTTTTTGTTCCAGAAAAGTGCAAGAACCTACCGAGTCGGCATCGAAGTCGTCTTCAGATTCTTCAGGGGGGCAGTCAACTCTGGCTCTATTGCGCCATGCTTTTCCGGGCTCTATTTTTATCTACTATGCTTGACCTGCAAATATATTTATTATTTTACCTGTACGCAATGTGCAAATCTTAGGTATAAAGCCAACACTGGGGAGGCTCTATGGTAATCAGCCTTCTGAAAATACTTTTACTTACTAATTCTAACTGCACACTCTACACAAGTAGTGGTGCTCCTAACTTTGTTAAACTTTGCCATTTTATTGCTTCTAACCATTTCTCTCACCAAATCTAGGTATCAGAATGTGCTTACAAAGTGTATTTTCAACTATTTACTTAAACCATTGTACGGTAAAATTATGCAATAAAATGCTTTTAATACTTTCGAGTGTCAATGCCACCCATTCCCTCATCATCCTGAAATAAATAGGTACGTAAGATCTTGTCAAGGTTCTCATTAAAACCATCTTTACTTTGATTTTCTTACAGAAGGCGCTTCTGGTTGTCGTAGAGAAAGGTCGACATCTGAGCCCCTGAACTCTAACTGAAAGAGCCACGGAATTTTATCAATGTAAAAGCAAAGAATTAGGCCAAGGTCTTTAATTGGTACATTGCCCCGGGGAAACAAAAGCGGGTCCTGC
>NW_026267397.1:125059-129304 GCF_000697945.3 Frankliniella occidentalis | reverse complement strand
TCAACTTGTCCGCAGTTGCAGATATTTAATGCAGTCCGATTTGCTAAATGTGAATTAGAAGTTTAGCTATGCAATAAGTACATTTTTCACAAATTTTGTTGGCACTGGGCTGCCTCTATGAGAAACCCATCAGTACCGATCATGTATGAGTAGACTCGTTAATTAATGGTCACTCATACATGTTCATAGTTTTATATATTGTGTTACTAAACTTTCAATTCAAAGTACATTTAGCAAACTCAGGCTTCATCAAAAACAGCAAAATTTGTAATGATAGGTAATGGGTGATGGGTTACAGGTTTCGTTGGAGGACTACCTGTACACTGTTAACACAAGTGTTGAACTGCTTAACACCTGCCAGTCTGTAACAGCAAAATACACACGTGCAAGTGTTTAACTCCATGTGCTTAACTCACTAGTTGGACAGTTGCAGGTATACATTTCAGCATATATTCACTCGTAACGTACAGTTTAGGTTGCTGTGCCAACCCCGACCGGCCCCCTACCTGCCTCACCCCCGCCGCCCCGGGTGCGTCAAACCGCATCCATCCGTCCATCCCTCCACCCAACCAACTAGTATCGAGTAGCGAACGTAGCGAACGCACGCGCGTAGCCGCGTAGCGAAAAGGCATTAATTAGCATTAATGCATTTGATTGCGTCTCTTGGGCATTGAGATGGCGTTCCTGTTTAACCATGCTCCTCTTCAGGGCTGGGTGCATTGTTCTTCCTTGGAGGGGCAGATCAGATCGGAACTGTAGCAATGTTAAGTTAATACCAATTCCTGCGAACGAGGCTGGTCAAAAATACCATCTAGGCATGCATACAACTCACCTTCTTCTCCATCTTCACTCCAGCACTCATAGTAACCGTTGGGTTCACATCAACATCGTACTGCTTAATTGAATGCATCACTTCCATTATCTCTCTTGAGGCTGCATCTTTTACAGGTTCAAGAGGCCCAACATTTCCAGTACAAGCTGCCTCATCGGAGAGAGCCCTATATTCAGCACTAATTGAATTGAACTTAGACTGGCAAGATTGCCATGAGTGAACCAATTCATCTTCGACATCTCTCCACTAATGTGTCTCCAGAAGAGGGGTTTCCTTTCAGGGTCGTCAAACATTTGTTTGTTTTCAAGGAACAACTGCGCCAAGGCCAACTCAGCCCTGTTACTCCAAGATGACGCTGAAGTATTGCATGTTGTCATTAATTTCAAGCACAGGAGACAGTGGTGGACACACCCATTCCTTCCATTATGTCGACTAGTCCCTCCAGAAAACGATCATGGCTGCCTCCTTTAGGGATGTCGTCCCTGTAGCGAGCCAGGACTTTCAGAAAGATGTCCAGGCCATCATCAGAATCAAGGCTGATCCGGCTTATCACATGTACATCATTCTCCTGATACACATCTGGTCATAGATCAAGAGAGAAATTAGTTTACAGTTAAAAAGGAATGAACATGTGCAAGTTGGAATATCAAGAAAGCATCATACCATTATTAAGGTCATCAATGATGGCATAATCTTCTTTTTCTGACTTTGGGGGACTTTGGGGCCTGGAAGGCTGGAAGAATTCTATGTAATGAGAAAGGGAAAGGTACATTACCTCTAAAATCACAAAGTCTTCTTCAAGAAGAACTGAGATAATGCTGTTGGAATATTGGGTCCACACACCTGCTTCCCACAGTTTCTTATTAAATACATGCTTCACTGCTTTCTGGAAATAAAAAGTAGTACATATTCATGTCATGTGATCCATACTACACCTTAGGGAAACGTGAACAATGCCTGTACCTCGTCAAAACCAGTAGGTAGACCAACTACTTTAATTTTCTTGGCAGCAATAGCAGTATCACCATGTGGTTCAGGTTGCTGGGAAGTAATGTCAGGTAGCATAGGAATGCTTCTTTTGGGTGATGAGACTGGAACAACTTGGGCACAGGTAACTGCAGATAGCGTAGGAATGCTACTGTTCAGAGCAACTGGCTTGTCGATAACAGTTTCAGTTCTTAACACTTCAGTATCATCAGTTTCTATATCACTTGCTGCTTTCACCTCTTGGATGTCGTCCGTGTCAGAATCTCCACGCCCGGGGGGAATGTACCTCTACAAACACAGGGAAGACAAGGTTATCACGGGATTGGAAATTCCCAAGCTTTAAAAGACAGCAACATGTAATTGGCACCTTGTCAGATGAATCATCCGCATCATCCATCAACTTGAAGTCTTCATCAAAGATTAACGTATCCCCATTATAAACAGTATTTACATGATTATCAACTTTGTTGAATGAAAGGGTGTGGTTTAAGCTTCGAAAACCATTAAGTTTCACGATGAATTCGTTTGCAACTTCCTCAGACACAAGCTGCAAGAAAAAGAATGTCAAGAAAAGTACTTCAAAATATGCAGTTTCGTTGAGACATACTCACTTCTATCTAGGCTGTAGCAGCATTTCTATTATGTTCAGAAATGCCTTTGATTACATTGTCATACCCCAGCCCGATTTGTTTTTTCATCCTGGCCTTCTCAAGGCTCTTGATAAAGTTTCGCTGCAAGTATTAATACAGGAGTATTGAAACTCATCATCAAAACAGTCATAAAATTATAATAACTACAGAACACATTAACATAATACCTCAATGAAGTTGTCAGACAGATTTGATAGTTTTAGAAAATACGAAAACGATAAGCCCTTCTCCAGGGATAAGCCCTTAGGGGCTCCATGGAGTGGACGATGCAGCAATGTTTTTGAACTTTTCAGGAGTGGCAAGAGCACACACTCTTTTGCCTACAGGACTTTCAAAAACACCTTCCCCCACAGAAACAGAAATCACTATAATGAAAATCAGTCAAGTAAAGAGGTTATTGCATTTGAATGAAAAAAGAGAGCTACCTGGATTATCAGAAGCCTTCATTGGCGCATTCAATGACTGCACAGATGTCAATTCCGCGATGACTGCGTGTTTTCATGTTGTTATTTTTTGTAGAGATGAAACTACCCAACTATGGCACTGTATCGAGTTGATGTATCGAAGCCAGTTGTTCAGGCTCCTAAAAGGCCTTTAACTGATTGGACAAAATGCTTACTATGTCAGTTCGTTACAAATGAGAAGCTAACTTGCCCAGGAAAAAATACACGAGGCTCCACGACGGAGGGATACGTCGCTCTGTCTAGTAAACTCCAAGAGTTTGAGAAAGTCAAGGGAATGCCTTCTGATTTGGATATGGAAGAATTAGCTGGAGAAAATGGCCTGTTCGAATCTTTCACCGAGAAAACAGCATCGTGGCACACGTGGCACAAAAGGTAGTATAGTCTCTGTTGTAAAAGTAGACTGGAGAGGGCCAAGAAGAGACGACTAAAGCAGGAAAACAATGTTAAAGATGAAGTTGAGAGTTCTCCAGTAAAAACACGGAGAAATGACGTGACTGAGGAGACCTGTTGCATGTTCTGCGCGAAAGTTTCAAATGCTGAAAATCTCAGCCCACTAAAAAAAGTTCTCACACTGGATACAAGTGCATATATTCTAGCTATATGTACGCCAGACCACGTCTTGCGTAACAGGCTTCGCGATATCTCACGAAACACTGTTACGCTGCGACGCGCCTGGCGCTGAAACCCGAGTTGGGTAGAGCAAAAATGTACAACAAAAGATACGGGCCTTCGCCCCGTCAACGGCCCGTCACCTCGACTATGCATTTAGGGTTGTACACTTTTTCGCTTATTTTTGTCAAAAATACCCTCTAGCGCCTCAACGGTTCAAGCTAGAGCAAAACGGAAAAAAAATTTCGTCCACAGGACTCTACTTTAAAGAGTTACCCTTTAGGAAACTGTAAATTTAAAAAAAAAAACAAAAAAAAACGTTAGTTGTGGGACCATTGGTTTTTGATTTTTTGAAAATCCACTTTTTCAGCGAGAATGCTCTTCTTCGAGGTCGATCTGTCTTTTAATGACACAAAACGACCCTGAAAATCCCAGGTCGCTAGCTCAATAGGGTGTTCCAGGCTATCTAAAACGGAAGTGAAAAAGAACGAACTCATTGACTTTTCTATTTCCGTAATAGCTCTGATTGGTCGTCCTGATCACGTGCCACTTCGGCCTTTCTAGTATGGAAAACTGCCAGATCAGTTTCGAGCTCCCCTCCATGTTTGAGAGGTTAGAATCGGATCAAACTACCATGGTAATTTCTCATACTGAACATGCGGAAACAGATAAGTCAGTGAGTTTGTTCTTTTTCACTTCCGTT
>NW_026267397.1:122565-125009 GCF_000697945.3 Frankliniella occidentalis | reverse complement strand
CCAAAGGTGACGCCTGGCTTAGCATGGGCTCTTATGGGCGGCTACAGCAAACCCAGGCGTCACCTTTGGCTGGCCGGACTATATCAACGTTTTTGACCACAAAACAAATAATATGTTCCAAGCTCTAAAACATACCCGCCATGTGGTATCTGTAGAAAAACCAATCATATGGAGAGTATATGTTTCTTCGGACCAGGAGGAAAATTCTCTTCTGGAAAAAAAGGAAACATCAAAACGCAAGTGGCAGAATTCACATAAACAAGGTAGATGTACGCCAGACCACGTCTCGCGTAACAGGCTTCGCGATATCTCACGAAACACTGTTACGTTGCGACGCGCCTGGCATCCTGGCATACATCTACCTAGGCCTGCGGCTCTGTCACACGAGTCGGGCAAAAGGTAGAGTCGTAAGTAGGCATTCGGCCCCAAAAGTCACAAATTTAGTTCCTCGGGGTTTTATTTTTAACGTGTTACCCTACCGGAGACAAGCAAATATCTGAGGAAACACATAAAAATGTTTTGCGGCCATTTTCGTGTGGAAACTCCCTCTGGCGCCTCAACGGTTAGAGATAGAGCCAAACGGACGAAATTTTCGTCCATACCCTCTACTTTGATGAGTTTCCCCTTAGGGAACTGTAAAAGAAAAACATTTTTAAAAAACGTTATTGGTGGGCCATTCATTCTTGAACTCGTTGATTCACATCACAAGTGCGTTTCGGCGCTCCTTTCAAAGCCGTGATTGAGTTCGCTGCGCTGACTTGAACCACGCGAGAGTTTGCCGCCCCTTTCCTAACCTCACAACATGTGGATCTCTATCGAATTTCTATCTTTTCAGCGAGTGAATGTTCACTTCATGGGGGAGAAGCCCCCCAGCCCAAACGAAGTCCCTAAACCACCCGCCGACTGGGCAGCGGCAGGTCCTTCATCACGACCTACAGAGGCAGAGGATGAAATGGCCAGGGCGGCCGGCGGCCGGCCGCGCTTTTGCCCCATGGGTGGCCGTGGCCATTGTGCCCCCCACGCCCCGCATCGTAAGTATCCTCGTCTGAGTTCAGTGCCGTTGCAAGTTGGATGTCGCACTAACCTCTGTTTGTCTGTTCAGCCTGTACACGAGCGGCTCGGAATACGTGGGGAGGACCACACCACGGCTGGGCGCGGACGCGGCTCCTATCGGGGTCGCCGATACATCGGTGCCCCTCAGCGCGGGGTAACTCTCTCCCCTTCTCCTCCAGCGTGATGTATCCTTGGCATTGTTTAATTCATTTTCTTACAGCCTGTTCACAGCCGCCTAGGTCAACCGGGGGGGGGGTACAGTGGTACGGTGCAGGGGTCCGGCAGGCTGCCGACGAGCGCCCTGCCCGTGCCGCCCAGGACGTCATCCCAGTGTCCAGGCCCCTCGTCACCCCCGCAGCGCTGAGCGAGGCCGTGCGCCGCGCGGAGGCGGCTCGACGACGCGTCGCCAAGAAGGCAAACAAGGCGGCCACGGAGGCCGTGAGGGTGGCTGCGGAGGTCCCGGTGAGTATCAACTCGTCCTCCTGCTTCTCTTTTAGTTGATGTGATTTCTAACTTGGTCTTTTTGTCGCAGGTCATCGTGGTGAGGCCGGAGGCCCGCCCGCGCCCGCCCGCCCCTGCGCCCCGCCGCCGTCCAGTCCATGCACCCCGCGGCTTGGGGGCCGCGCTGGCCGAGATAGCACCACAGATGGCCCTGGCGCACTTCGGCCGAAGCCCCCGCGGCTGCAGCCGCCCAGGCCGACCCTGCCGCTGATGCAGCCCCGCCGCTCAGCCCGGACCCTACCGTCTGATCTGAAAAACAAAGGAAGTAACATCCCAAAGATAATGGTAGTTATTTCTCATATTCCAGAAGATGTACTATTTTCATCTTATTGTTGTTTTCTTTTGTTGTTGTATTTACATCCGGTATCCGGTGCCCCCTCTGAGCAGACTTTCTGTGTGTGATTGCTTGCTATCTGTGAGGAAAAGTAAACCAGGTATCAAATCGGTATAATCTGAACTTATTAATGTAATACTTGGAAATCCCTTTATCACATTTCCACATGAAATTAAAACAGGTCATAGGCCCAGTGTTGCTTTAATCTGTACTAATAATTTCAAATGTGTAATGTGTTAAACCAGGTTATTGAGGAAGGTCAGCATGGGTCCTGAAAAATGCTGAGGATTACCCGATGTGGGCAAAGGAAATAAAGCACTATCCCCAATACAAAGATATCCCAGATGTTGAGGACGGCAAAAGAACAGAAGCTGGGGCCAAAGACGTAAAGAAAAAGTTCCTGATAGACGATGACCATGCCATCACAGTGATAAACAGTACCATTGCTCAACATGTACTAGCTATATGTACGCCAGACCACGTCTCGCGTAACAGGCTTCGCGATATCTCACGAAACACTGTTACGCTGCGACGCGCCTGGCGCACATATAGCTAG
>NW_026267397.1:119012-121605 GCF_000697945.3 Frankliniella occidentalis | reverse complement strand
TCAATTCGTTCTCGAGTTATCGTGCGGACAGACACACACACAGACGGACAGACAGACAGAAAAAGGTTTTTTCCGACCAGACGGAGTAATAGGCTTCGCTAATCGCTCAGCCAAAAAAGGTATCTGCTAACCAGCACCACTTCAGGAAAAATGTTTGCCAAACTGAAGGAAGTGTATGAACGAGACAATGATAAACAAAAGTGCAGTCTCCTGGAAAAATTCTATGCCTTCAAATACGACCCCCAGAAAACCGCTATTGATAATGTCAGCAATATCCAGACTATTGCCTACAGACTGAATGTTCTTGGGGAAGTCGTAAAAGATCAAAATATTATTCTTAAACTTCTAGGTACCATACCACCAGAGTGGCACCACTTAAAGGCGTCATGGGACGGCATTCCACAGGAACTAAGAACTATACCAAACCTCCTCAACCGTCTAGAAGATGAGGAGAAGAGTGTTATCACACAAACATCTGAAGAAAAACCGGTGTGCTACAATGCAGGAAATCAAAAACCAAAATACTAGGTAGATGTACGCCAGACCACGTCTCGCGTAACAGGCTTCGCGATATCTCACGAAACACTGTTGCGCTGCGACGCGCCTGGCATACATCTACCTAGGCCTGCGGCGCTGACACCCGAGTCGGGTAGTGGGAAAACGTACACAAAGGTACGGGAAAGGACTCTACTTTGACGAGTTACCCCTTAGGAAACCATAAATTTTTTTTTTAAAAAAAACGTCATTATTGGGACCCGTTGTTTTTGATTTTTTTTAATCCAATTTTTGAGCTAGAATGCTCTTCTTCGAACTTGATCTGTCTTTTTATAACACCAAACGACCCTGAAAATCCCAGGTCGCTTGCTCAATTCGTTCTCTAGTTATCGTGATGACAGACAAACACACACACACACACACACAAACAGACAGACAGACGCGAAACTTTTTGATCATCACTGGAGTAATAGGCTTCGCTAATCGCTCAGCCAATGATAAAAAAGTGAGTAAATTTGTGAGCTGTGGGCTACCAATAATACATGCACTGGTGAGCTGTGGGCTGCCAATAACCCTGATAATTTGAAACTATGTAGTACCATAAATCCTACTTTGGATAAAACCACTGGTGGAGAGCTGTGGGCTTCCATGTCATAAGAAAGAAATTGCAATAAGTCCTGCTGTAAAAATGTTCAGGTCTTTTCTGAAAACCATACGCAGTTCTGTGTTGACAGTGGCTGTACGGATCATATGACTGACAACATAGATTTAATTCAAAATCCAACTCCCACCAGTGGTATTATCAAACTTGCAAAAAAGGAACAGACCATGAAGTCCTCAGCCAGAGGGGACATGACTACTGTTGAACTTGGCTCACAACAAATTCGCTATGTTCCAGACCTAAATCGGAATCTTCTCTCAGTATCCAAAATCACAGAGAAAGGAAAATCAGTTCTTTTCACCAACAAAGATGTCAAAATTATTAGAGGAGATCCTGTCGTGGACAGTGATCAAATTGTGATGAGTGGATATAAAATACCAAAATGTTTGTTTGTTGTAAATTTCCAAGTTGAAACACAGAAGATGTCACGGCTGACTGAAACTGGACATCAAAGTAAGGCAATGCTGCTACACAGAAAGATGGGTCACATGGGCATGCATTACGTGAAACACGTGACTAAATTATGCGAAGGGATCAATGTAAAATTCACACAGCAAGATATGGAGCTGGTGTGTGAAGTGTGCCAAAAGGCCAAACAAACAAAAAGTCCCCATGCAAAGAAGAGAGAAAGAGCAACTGAACTCTTAAAACTAATACATGCTGATGTTTGTGGGACGATTTCTCCTGCCACATATAATGGGAAGAGCTACTTCTTGGTGATTCTGGACGATTACAGTCATTTCTGTGCTTTCTTCCTGATGCAGGAAAAAGGTGAAGCTTTTGATTGCCTAAAAAAGTTTGTTATGGAGGCTGACAATTTTCTTGACAGAAAGGTACATACCATAAGATGTGATAATGGTGGGGAATTCAAGAACAAAATAAGCATGGAATGGGCAGAAGAGAAAGGAACAGTCTTCAATTTCACCATACCATACTGTCCACAGCTAAATGGCAAATCAGAGCGACTCATCAGAACAATAGCAGAAAGAATGAGGGCACTGGTATTCGACTCAAAATTACCTGCAGAAATGTGGGGTGAAGCTGCAATGACCTCTGTCTACCTAATAAATAGGAGCCCTACATCAACAACAGCAAGAGTACCCGCTGAAATCTGGTACAACAAAAAATAAGACCTATCACAGCTCCACATTTTTGGATCTACTGTGTACGCTAAAGTGTTGACCAGAGTATTAAAACTTCAAAGTAGATCTAAGAAAGGAATATTTCTGGGTTACACCAAAGTGGGTGTAAGACTCTGGGATGAAGAGAAAAAGGATGTGTTCCTTTCAAGAGACAATGTCTTCACTGAGATAGTAGAAACAGTACCAAACTCAAAGCCCATTCTAGATCAAGAACAGCTATTCATCCCAAGAATAGCTGAAAACGTAAATGGGGAAATGTCAGAAAATCATGAGGAAGATAGAGAAGTAAGTACAC
>NW_026267397.1:112013-118412 GCF_000697945.3 Frankliniella occidentalis | reverse complement strand
TTCATTGTGGCAGACCGGGAACAGATGAGATTGACATATGTGTGCCATGTGTGCCATTCAGTGTCGGGACTTTGAGTGCTGTGGCCATATTTTTGTCACATCGGACACTCTGATTTAAAAATCTAAACAAATGCGCTACACATACGGCGTTCCGTATACGTTGCGTACACATCGCATTCACATACAGGTCCCTCAGGCACATACGGCGTTACATACGTGTCCCACATACCATTTATATACAATTCGTATACTGAATCTATTCGGCCACATATGTTGGAGTCTGGAACGCGTACTGATAACGCATACGGAGGGTTTATGAGGTGTACACGGGGCAGTTTTCACGGGTTTTGCTCTTAAATTTCAAAGTATTTCCTACTGCCTGGCGTTGGTTTCTTTCGATCTCAGGCGGGTCGGGGTTGTCGACACTTTCAGAAACTTCTGAGCAAAAACTGATGTTTCGATCATCGTGAGGCTAGAAACAAAAATTAGTTTCTAAATTGTTTTCTGCACTTACATGCAAAACACTACGACATTGTCGTGTAACTAGCTTGCTGGTCCAATAAACCCTCCTACTTGCACTGTCATGGGACTTACAGCATGAGGAAGTGCTTGCTGTGCTTTGTCGTGGAGGTTCTGGTCGAACAGGTACTGCTGGCAATGGCTCATCACTAACAGCCACACGTTCTGGTGGAGCTTCTGGCAACTCCTCATCACCAACAGGTCCAGGTACCCTCACGACTTGCCCGCTTGGCAGGTCGTATTCGGGGAAATCTCCACAAAAGATATAGAATTTAGCCAATGCTGTTTTATAGAAAGGAGAAAACGGGTATGAAAAGTCATGTATTTTCGTAGGGGATCATCCGTAAAGCATGTCCGCCGTTCTTTGCCCTGAAAACACCCCCCTATCCCCCTGTCCGTTTTCGAAGCCCCCCCCCCCCCTCCCTTCGGACGTCCATTTTCACCTAGGCCACGCCAAATTCGAAGTAGCAGATTCTTTGGGTGGAGACTAAGAATATTTTTTTTTTCGAAGGAAGAATTATAGTATTGCAAGTGTCTGGTACAATGGGAGAAAACAAAATTGAGAAAACTAATTCAAAAAGAGATGCAAGAACTGCTAAAAATGATGACATGAAGTATTCGTTTCCGAAATTTTTGGACATTTTTGGACATCATTATAGCAGTACCATCCGAGGTTTGCTTCTAGGCTTTGGTGAACACAACCTTTTCCTATTTCATCCTCTCAAAAATATTGAGTTGATTTTTTCTTGCATAGTGCTAAGACAAAATCGAAGAAAATGTTCGCTTCCTTAAAAAGAGTGGTAAGATACAAGTGCAGTGCACTTGCTAGTGTTTTAAAAATTCATGTCAAAAACCAGATTTTAACTTGCCAAAAAAGATTCCTTATGTACAATTGAAACGCACCCTTGTGTAATTTTGAACGACCGCAATTGCGCTTTAAAAAGTCACTTCGGGGCGATCCTTTCCTGAATCAACCTTGTTTAGCAGCCCCGAGGGGGAAATCACTTCTTGGGTCCGTAGCGTACGGGCTATTTCTGTTATTTCTCGGGTATTTCTCCTGCCATCTCGGTTATTTCTTGCCTATTTCGGACTATTTCAGGGTATTTCGCGGTATTTCGGAGTATTTCAGGAGTATTTCGCGAGTATTTCACAGACAATTTCGAGTCTATTTCGCTCTATTTCGCCTTTATTTCAGACTATTTCGGGGAAAGGTGTACGAACTAAACTATTTAGCAAGTGATTTCCCCCTCGAGCAGCCCAAAAAATTTACTTTAAGGAAGCAAAATAGTTTCTGTTTTCTCTATATCTCTTTATGTCCTAATGTGGTGACATCCCTTTTTTGTGCGTATTAGTTGGGCACGCGGTTAACTGGCGCACTCTCGTGTCACTGGACAAGGAAGGGCATATGCTTCGCTGCAGACGACTATAAATCCTCAACTACGGCACTGAGACGATGTGCAGTATCACAGGACAATATGTCCTCGCTATGAGTTCATTAAATCTCTGAGTCTATAAAAATGATGTTTAATCGTCCTCGCATTCCGCTTATCGTGCCTTTGTCACTTTCTTACAAAGTAATAATCGATTTCTATTTTTGGGGACCCTATGTAGTACCAATACAGAAAAGTGCCTCCGTACTCTACTTTCCGATTGAGTGCCCTTGCAGGTTGTAGTTGTTCTGAATATCTATCGGCGTGAAGTCAACATTTGTGTCGCTGGTATTTCTACGGTCCTTGCCGTCAGTGCCACCTGCGGCACCGAGCTTGCTCGTGTCGTAGTCAGTCTGAGGCACTACGTGCATTAGAACTCTCATGCAAGAAATGCAGTCCGAGTCCGAATCCATAATTTTCGCGTCCAAGCGCCACTTTCCATAGAAAAATGCTGGAAATTTGCGAGCCACACCTAAGTCTGCAGTAGCATTCCGGAGATAATACACGCCCTATAAATGAAGAGAAAGGATTGTGATTAAACAAAATATAGTACGGAAGGGAAGGGTACAGAGCACAGGAGCATTATTTTTATCCATGTTCGGATCTGGAGGTCAAGAGAGCTTGGTGATAGCTGTGAGGAAGTCGTGCGTTTTTATTTTGAAAGTTTTTTGCAGCATGCGTACTGACCGGTGGATACGGGCAGTCGGCAGACGCATTGTTGGGATGAATGGCGTACTGAGCGTTTTTCCACTGTTTCGGGATGTAGGTCTTGGCAGTCTTGCATATCTGTTTCATTTTTATAATGAGAGCGTTATCCTTCCAACCTCCACGAGACGACCACGAGGCAAAGACCAGTTCAACCTAGGAATCAGGCGCGCTTGCGTTAGTCCCAAATATTAATTTAAAAGTTAAATTATTTGTTGAACAATGTAGAAAATTTAGTATGACATGGTAGATTTCGCTCTAGGCAGTACGCCAATTCGTCTACGGTTGCTGTATATGAAGCAGATGTGCTATACCCCGTAAATCAAGAGAAGAGCAGAGGGTCGTGTTCGAGTTTCATTTTAGTTTAGTGGGTCGGGGTCGTGGTGGTGCCCACTAAGACACACACGAACACTTCCAACTTCAATGGATCCTGGGTAGAAAGGCTAACCGCCCGGAGTTAGCCTTTTTAGCCAATGTGCATGTGTTTCATTTTGTCCACATTAGCACGATTTGTATGGTCTGGAGGTGATTTTCAGTAAGTTAGTGTAAAATCCTGGAGACCTTGTATAAGTTTAGGGTTAGAGTAACATAAGGAGAGGTTTTATTTTTTTTTTAGAAAGGTACAATTTGATATGTTTGCTGATAACTTATATCCAAGCAGATTTTGAGCCTAAACATGATTTTTATTTAGGCTGTGCGTTTAAAAAGAGAACGAGCCGTCGCACAGTGGGCTGGATACAAAAAGAGGTGGACATAATTCCTAGACGGCCCTTAACGACTAGTTTTGAACTTTTTTGGTCCCTGAATTATTCAGAGGGTCCAAGATTACATTTTCCAGCAGTGTTCCAGTGATTGTTTCCATTATTTTGAGAAAAAAATTGGTAATTTTTTAGAAAACTATATTTTTGCCCAAAAATATTTACAATTGGTGAAAGAAGCTTAGAAGTTTTTTTTTTTTGTACTCGAAATTCGATGGAATTCCATGACCCGACAGTAAAAGAAGGGAAATTGTCAGCCGCCTGCCTATCAGAATGGGTGGACCCAATGCGCATCTTTCCAAGTCGATTAATTAGGGAGAATTCGCGTTTTATGGATAGTGCAACATGAGAAACAACATCATTTACTTATTTTCTATTAATTTTAGCCGGCCCGATTGTCGCCTTTGCCATGAAACCCAATAATAACGACATTTATGGCGAGGTACCATAACTTCTAAACCGCATTACATTTTTACTACTCATAGCCAATGTTGCTGATTGTTGCGGCTGTTTCCAGTCGGAATCTCTTCGCAATGGTTCGATCTTTCTCCTGATATGCCTCAAACGACGGAAATCCACGGAAATCGCTTTGAAACTCAATTGAAAGGTGGCACTCCCCGAGCGCCTCTTCATCACACTACAGGCTTCCAGAAAACGTTCAGATAAATTATTAATATCTCCCAAATCTGGATGGGGCTCTATATATTTCGAAAGACAAAGGTTCGAACTGAGTTACGGTGACCCCCGCATGTATTTTCTTGAGGCCTGTAAAGTTAAGGACGCGCGTATGGTTTGGTTTAGGGGGCAGACCTGTGAATTGAAGAGTTTGGGAAAATAGCCATTACATAAAAACTAGACGTCGCATCGAGTTGGGATTAAATGTGTATTAAGAGCAGAGACGGGCGCTTATTTTGCCGTTGGCGCCAGTGCGCGCACTCTCCAGGGACATGCCCATCTTCACCTCCAACTAGACGATGCAGTCTGTTTGGTGTGCACGATTGTGCTGCAACGGATTGGTCTGGGACAGTCAACTAAATTGCTACTAACTTAAAAAAAGATGCCGCTAGTGGTTGACTTGCAAATTTCGAGATGGAAGTACTCGAAAAAAATCATATACCTGAAATACGAAAAAATTGAAAAATTTGTTTAGTCCAATGTGATCTTTTTCGAGTACTTCCACGTCAAAATTTGCAAAACCCCCAGGTCGACCACTAGGGGCATCTTTTAAGAGTAACTAGCAATTTTTTCGAACGCCGCAGACCCATCCGTTGCGCTGCAATCGTGCACACCGATAGAGACTGCATCGTTCCAGTTGAAGGCGAAGATCGCCATGTTCCTGGAGAGTGTGCGTACTGGCACCAACGGCAAAATTAGCATCCATCTATGCTCTTAATACGTCTTTAATCTTAAATCAATGCGGCGTGTGGTTTTTATGTAGTGCCGACTTTCACAGGTCTGCCCCCTTAATGTGTCATTTTACAGGCTCCACATTTCTTGCCCCGTCGCATCGCTGTAAAGTCGCCGTTGATCATGTTTGGTGAAAATTTTGATGATTCGGATGGTAGTGAGGAGGAGCTGCAAGCTATTGTAGCTGTCGTTATGGCTAATAGTCCAAATGAACTGGTAGATGGTAAGCACTACTGACAATTATTAGAGGTTATGTTTTCTATTCCAGATTTGTCTAATGTTTATTCAAACCGTTTTTTTTCTTTGATTGACTGTTCAGGAGAAGAACGTGAAGAAGTCATAGGAGTTGACCTCAACGGATTTCGTCTCATGTCGAACACATCCTTTCGTGAGCACTTTGGAATGGACCGGATTGTGTTCCGAGTAATGATTACACTTTTTGCAGTAGCCTTTGTCAAATCCCACTGGTGGACGTACGTTCCTCTGTCACATTATGCCTGGACTTAAGTTCCTCTGTCAGGTCCCACTGGTGGACTTACGTTCCTTTGTCAGCTCATGTATGGACTTACGTTCCTTTGTCAGCTCATGTATGGACTTACGTTCCTTTGTCAGCTCATGCATGGATTTACGTTCCTTTGTGACATTTCATAAAGGCCAAACGGTTCAAGATATCAACATGCCGTTTGGCTGGCACAATTGTTACCATGTACACATCATTTCGCACCCAAAAAGTGAAAATCACCCAGAGGTGAACTTAAACCCCTTTGTCATATCATCAGTGAAACGCCCTGTCGGGCTCCACCCGGACAAGTCTGACGCATCGAACGAAATCGGTCAGGCCGACAGGAGGTCTCGGGTGCCAATCGGACTGTCGGGTAAAAACGGAGCGGCCCGACTTGGACTTTTAGCCCGACGGAGTCTGGCTACGGATCTTTTCTGGAGCAAGTCCGACAGCGATCCGACTGATTGCGGTACAAGTCGGAGGCCTCAGAGGTTCTCGGACTCTTTACGATACAAACCCGGATACATTTTCGGATGAGTTCGTTTTCACAAGGGTACACAAATTACCCTGGGTTTTGGGGAAAAAATATTTCGTTTTGTAATTTTAAATGGTCTAAGTTTTTCTATGTCTTGGGCAAATGAGTCCACTAAATTTGGTGAATAAATAACAGAGATCTAAATGCGAGCACACGGTACAATATGTAATGGTATACTTTAACAAGGTATTTTGAGAACAATTTCTTTAATTTAAACAATTTACTCACTATTGAGGGGTGTTGATGCCACATATTGAGCACATGTATCATCATCACAGATTAAAGTGTCATTGAGATAAAGAGCGGACTTCAGAGTGAGATAATGTTTCATATATAATATTTTTAATTTGCACATTTGCTCGGCAATGACAGTCTCCCTAAACTGTAGAGGAAACAGACTAAACTTAGAGGATAAAGCTCGTTTAAATATAACGCTATTTATTTGCTGCAGTTTACACGACGTACCTCAAGACAAACAGAGTTGGAGAATTCGCGTTTTATGGATAGTGCAACATGAGAAACAACATCATTTACTTATTTTCT
>NW_026267397.1:96531-111954 GCF_000697945.3 Frankliniella occidentalis | reverse complement strand
AGTTGAAAACTTTTGTGATCGTTACCTGTTCATTAGTAGTATTGCCTTTGTTCCTCCTCGCTTTCTCCACAGAGCTGCAGAATGACCGCTGACAAAATGTGTAAAGCACTTAGTAACAAAACATGCTAAACCAAATGAACGTTAAGAAACAATAAGTGAAAAAATGTTTACCTCCAAGAATAGAGGAGGAAGGTTAGACACTTTAACACTTCTTTCCATGACTGGTTGTTTAAATTTAACAGGTGTTTTGATGTTGCACAATCTTTTACTTCTTGGACTACTCTTACCGCATCCAGAAATATAGGGAGGCATATCCAAGCGCCATTTCAATAGTTGCGCCTCAGTCAACTCCCTCAAACAAGTAATCAACTCACCGTAGCCATTTCCGGCCGCCATCGTCAATGAATTTTTAAAGAAATCACCCTTGAAACGAACAACTCGTAAAGTCAGAGTCAAATGCACTCGCAGCCGGGCCGTCAGCCAGTGTGTGCTGCTGCTGCGCTCACATGGGAAGGCATTCCGGTGATACAGTCGGATTTCAAAGGCACCTAAAAAAGTAGTTGTTTGCACCCCTAGATAAGGTTTGGCACTGGTTTATAATTTTCAATTAAATTCGGGTAAAACGACCTTCAAAAACTCCGCGGGCAGCTAAAACCAGTGAAAAACCTAATCTAGGGGTGCAAACAACTACTCTTTGAAGCGCCTTTGAAATCTGAGTGTATCACCGGAAAACCTCCCCTTGTCAGCTGCTTTTGCTTCTACCACGATGTACGAGTACTACCGCTACTACAATTGTTGGTTGTTGTTTTTGTTGCCGTTGTTAGTGGTTGGTGCTGCTTGTTCTCGATGCCAGTAGCCTAAGAAAACAGCCAATAGGGGACGCTGACAGTGCAGCAGCTAAGAAAACAGCCAATAGGGGACGCTGACAGTGCAGCAGCAGACGCGTTGATTATTGGCAGATATGAACAAGTAAATAAACAACAAATATGTATGCCATAATGTACAAAATGCTTCCCTGTTTCCAAAAATGCCCTGGTCGACGTATTTTGGATGTCATTTAGCTCTGTAATAGCAAATGGGGCCTGAGCGTCGGCGCTGCTTGCAGCTCCGGCCGCTAGGGTGCAGCACGGTCTGAGTCCACCATGAAAAATAAACCGGTCAGGTGCGCCTATCTGACGGCCCAAATACGTTTGAAACCGACAATAACTTAAACATGTTCCGTTTTCAAGTGATAATACGACTTGATGTTATTGCTAAATCTAACCCAAACCCCTATTTTGAGAGCACGATTTCTCATAGTGGACTCGGAGCGTGCTGCGCCCTAGCGGCCGAAGCTGAAAGCAGCGCTCCCGCTCAGGCCTCATTGTAGTCCTACACATCTGACCGGTCGGCGACGCACGCACGCACGCGAAGACGCGCGAATCTGACCGCATATTTGGCGTTTTTCGCGAAAGTTCACATGGACACGGTGTAAACAAGCAGCTTGGTGATTGATGCTTCTCCATGCTGGTTTCACTATCCATATGGATGTATGTTACATATGGAAAATTTTTCACAGCAGGAATACCCATAGCACAAAATTCCACTCTGGACCGTGTTCCAAATTACATTAGAAATATAATCCATATGGAAATTCAGCAAAATCCAGACATGCATTTTCTACACCAGAAATCCACATGGAATTTAGAGCTGGGTACAGTTGTAACGATGTTTATGGGTACATAGGATTCCATCAAAATCACAACCAGAGAAGTGGAGAGCTCTAACGATCGTATAGCTAGCGCAGGGGTGACCATACTATGGTTACAAAATTAAGTAATATACAGTTATTGTAACCATGTAGTATAGTCTTCATTGGCATTTTAGTGTTCTATCAACCATCACTTTAGGGATATTGCTGAAGAAACCATAATGGTTGCAACGAACAGCTTTCTATTTTGAGGGTGCACACAACAGTGTATGGTCTGCCTTCGTAACACAAAACTGTCGCACATAGTGTTATTTATTTTCAATCGGCCTATTACTGGGACGATAACGAGAATCCAAAAGTGATGGATTTTCCAGCGGCAGACGATTGTCGCTGGTCAATGAAATTTAAACCATCTAACCTTCTGATTGTATTTATACCGATTCATGGTCAAACCCACAACAGTGGTTTTTCGCTTCCATTCTGATAGCTAGCCGATGAAGATTTTCGTTCCAAAAAAAAATTCTAGTATAGCAAGAGAATCATTTTTCTCATTTCGTTTATCGCACCGATAGTCCGTATCTTTTTTTCTACTGTTGTCCGACAATTGTACGACAGTTCTGTGCTACTAGGGTGCGCCACATTGGTAAACTATGACATAAACGAGATTGTCTGGAAGAAACCTTCGTAGTTACTTACGTTCAGCATGTCACCGAACCAAAACAATGTTGTAAAGTTGCCATAGTAGTAGAATTTGTCAATGTTCTGCCTGTCTCTGAAATTCTTAAAGTACCACGTTGCTAGTTCTCCCTTTTTCGCGAACAAAGCACTCGGGCAGTGCTCTACGTGGTCCGGAACGATTCGGAAAGGCCCCTGCCAAAGAAAACTTTAGTTAGCAGTAGCACATGATGCTCCTTTAAGCCAGCTGGCGACTGCCAAACTGAAAAGATATGGACAATATATGGTACGTTCATGATTCCATTAGATAAGATGTACAACTATATGTTGTGTACTATATATGTGCTATATGTACACCAGACCACGTCTCGCGTAACAGGCTTCACGATATCCCACACTAGTCGCTGCGACGCGCCTGACGCTAGAGTTCATATAACCAGACCTGCACTGTAAGAAATATTTCTCGAAAAACAACTCTATGACTAACGACGGTACTGTGGACAAATAACAATAAAAGTTGTATCAACTATAGTGCGAAACACGGACGGGCAGACAGAACCACGACAGACATCATCGCCTGGCCCCTCTGTGACTTGGTCTGACGTGAGCTTTGGCTCAGCGATAACTCAGGGAGCGGACTGAACACCAATAGTCACAACAACCAAATATTTTATTCGTGACCTAACATTTTTCTTAGTGTATCTCTAGCATATCTCAACATACAGCATAAGTCGAGGCTTTGTCGGCGTCTCACCAGCTGTTTTAAAATGGAATGTTTTTAACAGTTCAGCTACGTTTGTCTTCGAGGGGCGGACTGCTTGGATATTAGGAGTACAAACTAAAAATATAAGAGAGTAGCAAGTGCTCTGTTGTGGAGTTATAGAATACACTGGTAAAATCGCACATAGCTGCGCATGCACGAATTCATTCACAGGAGTGCAGTTGTTTAGTACCTTACAAGGGAACCTTTTCAGGTGTAAATCTCCGATTTCGTTGGTACTCGGAAAATTTAAAGGTTACTATAATAGAAGTCGGATGGCACTTGAAACTTTTCCTAAACTTAACATTTATTAGGGGTTTACTTAAGCCTGACACTGTTTTTTGCTCCAAATATCCCTCTACCGCTTTAACTGTTCAAAATAGAGCAAAACGGACAAAATTTTGACCCCTAGGACACTGCTTTAGATTTTTCAAAATATATTTTTTCTCGTACCTTTTATAGGGGAAAACTAAATGTCAAGTTTAGGAAGAATTTCAAGTGCCATCCGATTTCTACATAAATAACCTTCAAATTTTCAAAGTTTTAACGAAATCGGAGATTACACCTGAAAAGGTTCCCTTGTTAGCTTCATTAACAAGTAAAATAGGGTACGATCTGTACTTAAGTGCGGATTAAAACGTGCGTTTAAAACTACGCCGAGTTAGCCCTCAGTAAAAATTCTTCACACTTTTGCAATATTAACAAATCCCCAAACATTTACTGTGTGGGAATGCATATTTGGTTGGCCTGATCATTTCAAGAGTGTGTGCAAATGACAAAAATGCCATAACATTCCGAGAGGGGGAAAGGTGAGAGTCAGGGAGTGTAAAATATCTCTACAGGGTAGGTGTGGGAGGCCCTGTGTAATACACCACTTACTGCAACAGCGTGAATCCGCTGCGTCAGACCAACGGGCAACAGGAAGAGCGCCACACCGGCGGACAGCACGAGCATGATGAGGCGATAGGGAATGAATTGAAAGTGTCAGAGATCAGGGCCCGTTTCACGCGACTGACCTACCTGGTCGTGCCTGCACAGGAGGGGGGATGAAAGTTGCAACATACATATACGGAAAGTCGATTGGCTTTGGCATGGTAAAAGCATAATGTCGTCCCCAAGGGACTGTCTCTGCCAGAAAGGAAGAGTCCCCCCCCCCCCCCGCCCCCTTTGCTATATACAGTGTGTAGCGGGCACACGGCGTGTGTCATTATGAATGCACGAAAATTAAAGGAAGCTGTGGTACACTGTAAATTGTTTTCGAACAATAGGTTAGTAATGCAAACCTAAACCTTAGTAGCTTACGAAGGATTTTGAAAAGTTGTATTACGAACTAATCGTTCGTAAGCTTACGAAAAAATAGTTTGTAATGCAAACTGATTGTTCGTAAAAACTTGTCTAGCCTTACGAAAGAATCGCTTTGCAATACAGACAATATCTTTGTAATGCACACAACGGAAATGGTCTGTACCGTTGCAAAGCATTTCGTTCGTAAGCTTTTTACAGTGTAGTAATTAGTTTGCTGGCAGCGTGACAGCAAATGCCTGACCTGTAGGAGCCAATGCGTCAGGGGATGCCGTCTGGCCCCGGGGCCGTATTCTTGGCTTTCCTGAGGACGTCTTCAACTTCCTCTGGTGTAATGGGCGCTCTTAGCTCTGATTGTATCCCTGCAGTTGGGATGCTTTCTGCAGCGACTGGTGGCGGACCATCGCAACCAGCTCGCTCGGCGTAGGAGTCTCTAAAATGAGCCTCGATTTCAGCAGGGAGCGATGTCACAGATTGCCTTACCCTCTTCCCGGATTTGGCCCATAGCAGCTTTAGGGTTTTTGTTGTATAGCCTCTGGATTTTAGCTGCTTCTACCCGATTGGCTTTGTAGACGGATGGATTTTGCCAGACGGGTTTCTTTGGCTTGGGCCTTGGTTTAAAAGGCTGGGCCGGGGGAGGTTTAAGGGAGTCTGTGAGCGAATTGAGGATTTCTAGAATTTTTCCTCCCAAGAGGATTGCCATTTAGTGAGGCTAGGCTCAGGCCTTGAGTCTGGCACCGGGTCAGTTGGCTGTTCGAGCTCAGTCTCAGGAGAGAGAGAGAGAGAGAGATGTTAAAATTGGGCCTGAACTCCGGCGCGTCAACTCTTAAAGGGGAGGTAGCTAAGTTGAAGTTAGTTGGTGAGCGCCTGTAATCCATTGGGGCAGGGATTACGGGTGGAGACCGCAGTCTTTGAAAAGCAGCTCGGGCCGACAGAGCGGCTGAGCGGGTGCTCACTATTCTAGGGGTAGGGGGGGGGGCGGTTGAATTAGAACTCTGAGGTGAGTTGTGAGGGCTTGGGGAGCTCGGCTGGGCAGAGTTGGCTACCCTGACGATCATTAGTTGGAGCTCGTCGTGAGTTTGGCGATCAAGCCCTCTGCGTAGACATCGACGCCGGGATGTACATCTTTAAAATGGCGCTTGGCGGCCTTAAGGGCGTAGCCAAGGGCGTTCTTCTCCCCGTCATTCCATTCTGTATCACAGCAGACGTAGTGAGAGATGCAGCCCCCATGCTCCTTCTCGTAGTGTCGCCTGATGTTCTGTAGGCGGCCGGAGAGGGACTTCCCTGCATAGAGGGTTGACGTGATGCCGGAGGCTTCACATTCAAGGCAGGAGTAAGCTTTGCCAAATGGCAGGGCGATGAACACTGGGAGGGGGGCGGCCGAAGCCATTTTAGCCCCAGGGGTTGCAGGCTCCTCTGGTCTTTACCCTTGGGGGCTTGTGCAATTCCAGGCACTTCAGGAACCTGCGTGAGGTGCGGCGGCGGCCCTTCTGGACTGCACCCGAAGGAGTTACCGATCGGGCGCCGCTGCTTTGCACAACCTCGGGATGGGAGGGGACCCCCTGGTACTCTACGCGAGGAAGAGAGCTTAGTGGGACGACTCGCGGAAGGTGGAAACAATATTTGGGAGAGGCCGCCACGGCGCCGCGGGCCGGGAAGCACTCACCCATCGCGTAACTCGGCCTGTCCCGTGCGTCAGCACATAGGGACATTTGGAAGTCTTGCAGAAGGACCTAAACTGGTCCTTTTGGCCAAGATCAAGGGATGGTGGGGTGACTTTCGAGACGGTCTGGATGTTCTTGGAGAGCGGTGACCCTGGGTGGCGTCCTTGTAGATCCTCGTGGTGGTGGTGGATCTCCGGCAGGGCAGTGCCCCCAATCTGGGGGCGAACCTCAGCTTAACGAGCCCTTTCTGGACCCTGCCGGGGGGCTGCGGGGCACGGTATTGTCTTGCGCCCCGTCTTACTGCTCAACGCATGATGCGGGAGACGGCCGTTCCAAGGGTCCGCCCACCGGCCAACCTGTTGCTCAGTCGAGGTGAGCGGAGGACTGCGTCCCTCCAGTCGTTACAGGTTGGCGTTGCCAGCGCCTCGCACTTCCACGGGTTGTACTTGGGCTCAGCACCGGTGTTATGCACAGTGGGCTGACCTTTCCCGACCGTGGAGCCGAAGCGCCAGATGGAAGAGGAGGGTCACCACTTGCCGACTACGCAGTTGTAGAAGAGCAGCAGCGAACTTCTAAGTCACACATCTTAGCCGAAAGGCCGAGAAGCGGTCGCCAATGACAAACGCATGACAATCTGATGACAGTCTGATGATAAAACTGATGACAAACGGATGACAAAACGAGAATCGGCGTTTGTCTTCAGTATGTCATCATTTTGTCTTTGGGTAATCATCCGTTTATCATCAGATTGTCATCCAATGACAAATGGATGGCAAACGGATGACACACAGATGGGAAACTATGGTCAAAGGACGGCTCCAGCCAGCTCTAGCCTCACGGTACGCATTTAAACTTTCCCGCCTTATATTTTTTTGCTAGACCACATTTCCGTCTCATGCCTAAAGTAAGCGTCGTAGAGCAAAACGGCTTACTGTGATGTATGAGGATAACATACTTTATTCATATCCGACAAAAAAGATAATTCGAAAATCATCTTTTGAGCAGCTATAGCTAAAGAATTTTTAACACCCCCATCGTGAAGTTTTTCGCGGGAGATACGTTACATCCTCCGATCGCCTTATGGTCACTCCATTTACACGACCCTATAAAATACAAAAAAACATGGTTTGTTTTGTACGTTGTTTAGTCACTAAAATCTAATGTTCTGAGGAGATATGTTCTTCATTCATGGAGCTTTTTCAGTTTTCTAGATTTGGATGTGTTTTTATAAAATCCAAAGAACGTAGGTGTTTTGTACGTTGTTTTGTCACCAATATCCTACTTCTTTAGGGAGAGATGTTCTTCAATCACGGAGCTTTTGTAGTTTTCTAGTTTTGGATGTGTTTCTATAAAAACCATAGAACATGGATGTTAGATGTTAGAATTTTCGTTAGACTTGGTACGTTAAAATTAAAGGTGCCCCATGTCCAGGCTGCGGAAAGTCTGTCTCTGGTTGGACAAAAGTTTTCAATCAAAATTAAGCGTTCTTTGTAGATTTATGCTACCCAATCAAAAGGACTTTTCAAAATGACATCATTTGATGTCCAGGAACTGTTTTCATTTTTTTTTTAGTTTTTTGTGACTTGTTTTGTACACATGCTCATGTACATATGGCTTAGATTCAAGGTGAAAATCATGACTACTTCACTGTCAAGATATTCGTAGATTAATGTTCCTTGTGTCTTAATGTGTAATGCACCATTTTCTTACGTTGGCATACCAGTGTGTTGTGTTCCTCATTATTATTTTTTTAAGATTTTTCCTAGATTTAAGTTGATGAAAGGTTTGCTAGACAGGTTTCCATCTGTTTAAGTGCTTGCCACTAAAGTAACAGTTCCTGTGTAAACTGCAGTTAGTTCCTTGTGTCTTAAATGCTGTTTCCTTTTGAGAATGTAGACTAGGCCGTTTCATTTTGGAGGGTCAAGTGTTCGATCATGTCGGAACGCATTTAAAATAAATATATAGTCAATCCTAAGGGAGGTAGTCGTTGTCCGGGGCTTTTGCAACCCCCGGAACCACGCGCCTCGCGGTCAGAGCTTAACATTGCTTTTGGCGGATACCACGAGTGTCATGTTCCAAGCCGCGCTGCGGCGAAACGGTGCCACCTATGACCGCGCCCGTTCCAGTAGAGACTACCTAGGGTATGTACTACACATCGGACGTGGTTGCGACTGCGCGCTTCACCCCGTTAAGAACGTAGGGCGTAAGTACCCGGAATCTTGGTACTTCGCTCTAGCACGAGTACCGTTCATTTTTTTCGGTCGGGGTTTTCACCGGAATGTAGCTTGGAACCCTTAGCTTTCGAATCACACTTCGACCGTCCATACCATTTTATTGTATCACCCCCACAATGCGAGGGGAACGATCCGAGCGGCGCCCGGCAGGGACTCGCCGGTTCGAATCGTGCGCGCGAAACTATGGCACTGGCCTGGCGGGAAGCGGTATAGTCCGCTCACCACCGCTGCTGCACCAGGCGAGCGCTCGCTGGGCCCATGGCGGAGCTGACAGACTGATCTTGGACTCCTCGGACCACTCCAGCCTGAACCCCCTCACAGCCTCGGTGCTCACGAGTCGCTGTATAGGGCCACAACAACGTCCATACTCCGGGCTCCACGCAACCACGCCAACAATAATCCGCGCGCCACTGCGAGGAGGGTAGGCAACCGATTCGCTGCCTGATCCAGGGACCTCGGGTGCGTGCGGCGTACGATCTCCTGGAGGTCGGCCGCCCGGCACCTCAGAAGTGCGACCTCCACGGGTGCGGGAACGGTGATGAACACCATCGTTTTCCCGCCAAAACGGCCCCCGAGCTGGTGGTGGTCCGCACTCCCATCCCCGTCCTTCCAATCATTGCGCAACCAGTCCTTGTGCTAGCTTGTCCAAACTTGTCCTAGCTCCTGCTTCCGAAGCCTCATGCGTTGCCTTCCAGAACCTAAAAATTACGTTGCCAGAGAGAAACCGTTCTTGACTGTGCTCCTGGTTTTCACGCACAGGGTCGGGCTCGTCCAGAAAGTACGTCCGTTTTTAGCCCGCCCTTCTGCTTTGAAATAGCTATCCAGCGGGCTTATGCAAACGACCTAGTGTCTGTCTGTCTGTCTGTTCCACAAGAAGGAGATGTGCTAGAGACTTCAAATTTTCAGGGAACTCAAGGTTCACTCCCACAAAACAAAACGCCTACGGCAAATTCTGCGAAGCCTGTTACGCGAGACGTGGTCTGGCGTACAACTACCTTGTTTAATTTTTGGCTGAGCGATTGGCGAAGCCTATTACTCCGTCTGGTCGGAAAAAACTTTTTCTGTCTGTCTGTCTGTCTGTCTGTCTGTGTGTCTGTGTGTCTGTCTGTCTGTGTATCTGTCCGCACGAAAACTCGAAAACGAAGTGAGCGAGCGACCTGGGATTTTCAGGGTCTTTTTGTGTCATAAAAAGACAGATCGAGTATAAAAATAAGCATTCTAGCTCAAAAATTGGATTTAAAAAAAAATCAAAAACAACGGGTCCCAAAAATGACGTTTTTTAAAAATATTTGTTTTATGGTTTTGTAAGAGGTAACTTATCAAAGTATAGCCCTTTGGGCGAAAATTTTGTCCGTTCTGCTCTAGTTCAAACCGTTGAGCGCTAGAGGGTATTTTTGACGGAAATAAGCGAAAAATGTAGAACCCTGTATGCTTAGTCGACGGTGACAAACCGTTGACGGGCCGCATCTTTGTGACCATTTTCTCACTACCCGACTCGGGTGTCAGTGCCGCAGGCCAAGGTAGATGTATGCCAGGCGCGTCGCAGCTTAACAGTGTATCGTGAGCGATCGCGATGCCTGTTACGCGAGACGTGGTCTGGCGTACATTTACCTTGTATGACTGGTCTAACACTGAATTTACGTTAGTTTGCCTCATTTGATTCCCAGTCTTAAAGTACTCCTCAACTTGTACTGTTGATCCAGTTCAGACAGCATAAGTTATATATTTATACTGCTACAGTCAATGGGTTGCCTACGTACCAGGAGCTAGCTTCCGACCAATGATGGATGTACGTTATGGAGAACTCTGTGGTCAGTGCAAGGGGCCACCGAGGGGGCATCAACTTCGACTATTCACGGTGCACCCGCTGGTTAATATCTAATAGGTATTTAGGTGATATTTGCGAATATTCACAAGATATTCAAAATATTCATCGATATTCATCGATATTCATCAATATTCAAGGATATTAATCAACGATCACAGTGAATATTCACTGGCATTCAGTGATATTCACTGGTATTCAGTGATATTCACTGGTATTCAGTGACATTGAATATTTGAATATATTCACAGTTCACCAAATTTCCAAGTAGGTTCCCCCTCGGGGGCCACACACACCTTTGGCCACACCTCTGTGACCGTGCCACTTGGGTACGGTCAGGTGGCACCGGTTCATTGACAAGCACCGGTGCGGGGACGGCGCTGGTCCAGACCAAGCCAGCACCATGTGCTTGACGTGGTGGCAGAGCTGCTGCATTTGGTGTCCGGAGGGTGGGCGGGGGCGGCGGCGTCCCACCTGCCTGTCCTGTCGCGGGTCACGTAGGTGAGAGCTGAGGAGAGGCGAGAAAGGCTGAACCCTCCCCACCCCTTAACTTCTGCTTCAAGGGCATTCCGTTTGAAAGAAAGGAGCGGTACTTTCAGGAGTTTGATTAAATTTCAGCACAAACATTTTTGGCTAAGAATAGAGCAGTCACTCTGTACAGAGAGTGTACATGAGTGGTTAGTGAAGGTGGGGATCCCATTGAAGAGGACGTGACATCACACATCACTCCAGACACTTTTCAAATACTGTGTGTGGTGGACTTTGTTATCTGGAAAGGGTGAAGGTAACAAAAAGGAATGAGTAAATGTAAAGTAAATGCCACAGTTTTAGATTAGATTAGATTAGATTAGTGCATCCTAGGGGCCGAAGTCGAGACTTCTAATCGCGGTATTTTTTGCCCCCGGCAGGGTACCCCGACACACACGGCTGTAAGAGAAAGGGTTAGAGGTCTCCGCCCAAACCAGCATCCCCGCCAAAGAGCGCGAGACAAGGTTCCCTTTGAATGGGAGGGGGAGCCGGAAAGTAGGCTGCAGGGGAAAGAGAGCAATTAATAACAGGTAGCAGTGCACCGAGTATAGAAGCAGGCCAGAGGGATGAAGAGCGGGGAAGCAAGGCCATGCGTCCTGGGGGCCTAAGGTAATACAGAGAAGGTTCCGAACCCCTGGACGTCAGAACGGGACCCGGGTGGAGTGGCCCCGGGAGTGGCCTGCGTTCTAGATTCAGCGGGGGCCGGCACCGGCGCCTCGGGGTTGCTTCAGGCAGGGGCGTAGACGAGGCGGCCGAGTGTGAGGGGAAGTGCCCCGAGGACCAGGGGCAGGCACCTTCAGCGCTTCGGACGGAGGTGCAACCGTGGGGACGCCGCCTGGCGTCGACGCAGCCGAGCGGTGTGGGCTCCTGCGGCCGCTCCAGGTCGTCAGGAACGATATCCGGGTGGGCTAACCCCGTGAGGGACTTCGACCCGGCGTTCCAGACCCAGAGGGGCCCGGCGTTCCAGATCCAGCGGGGGCCGACACCAGCGCCTCAGTGTTGCTTCAGGCACGGGCGTAGTCGAAGGCAGCCGAGTGTGAGGGGAAGTCCACCAAGGACCAGGGGGAGGTGTCATCAGCGCTTCTGGCGGAGGTGCCACCGTGGGGACGCCGCCTGGCGGCGACGCAGCTGAGCGGTGTGGGCCCCTGCGGCCACTCCAGGTCGTCAGGAACGATATCCGGGTGGGCTAACCCCGCGAGGGACTTCGACCCGGCGTTCCAGACCCAGAGGGCCCAGACTGGTCGAGGAGAGGGCGAAGAGGAGGGGTCGGCCGTGCATGGTCGGGAAGCCGAAGCAGCGTGCAATAATGAAGAGACAGCATCCCCAAACCTGAAAAATACCTGTCAAAAGCTGGGCGAAAGCAGTTAGGGATGAGGGTGAGTGCGCAAAAGCCAGGCGAAGAAAGCAAAGCAGAAGCAGGATGGGCATGCCTAACGGACCATCCTTGGCCTACGCGTTTGGAGTATTGCGGAAGCGGGATCAGTGCACTGCCATGCATCAATTACTCTGGTCAGCCCCTGCCCGCCCCCCCCAGGGAGAATCGCGCGGAGACAGGCCTCCACGAGCCCGCTGGCTAGTCCAGCAAAGCCCGCTCTCCCCAAAAGTAAATGCCACAGTTTTAATTGACAAAACACAGCGAATTTGTTTTACTTGTGAAGAAGTGGCACTGTCATGTAAACAAAACAAAGAGTAGAATTGGAAATAAAAATGAACCAACATTCAAAATTAATAAGAGTTACAAACTTAAGAAACCCACAATTCACATGAATGTTTAAATTGTAAAGGTTGCCGAGTAAAGAAAACAGAAAGCAAATGCATCAAAGCCTTTGGTTTAGATGTACTTGTACAGTAAAACGTAATCCATCACAAACATGCCCAGACTTAAATCAGAGCATAGGTACTTAGGGAAAGAATTTGGTACCCTCACAATACAAGTCATCTTTTACAATGAGCAGTTGAAGAAAAAATGTATCAATAATAAAAAGAACCAAATTTTAGGCTTTTGACAAACAGACAAATGACTTCTAGCCTAAATTAGTCTGCCAGTATGGTGGGAACGCAGTACACATGCAATTAGTAACTATCACAGTTCTGCGTGTCTGAAAGCCTACTCGGGAATTTTAGAGTACAAATCTCACAATTCAAATATTAAATCTGCAAGTTTACAATAAGGTGGAGGCCATAGTATCTCTCCTACCACTGCTGGCAGCTAGCAGGGGTCAACTCAATCAAACAAAACAATAATTCCATACGTAGTGCGCAAGTGGAAACAAAAAAAATTAAAATACTTAATCGGAGCCATATGGTAAGGCTAGAAGTGTGAATAATGATAAACGTTTCCTCGACATACCAAAAGATGTGAGGTTACTATCACAAAATGCTAATTTAAATGTAAACAAGCAGGCCCGCCCTTCCGCCAAACGAAGTTGCCAGCTTCGCTTCGCTGCGCCGGCAACTCCGTTCGGCAGGGGCTGGGCCTGCTTGGCCTGCCGGCGGCGATGGTCGGGCCTGCGGCCCGACCATTTCTGTCAAGCGATTTGCGGAAGAACATAATCGGTTGATGTAACGGGCCTTCGGCCCACAAAGTCCGTCGTCCTTAAAATTTGCCCCGTAGACACGAGAAACGGATGTAACGGTTAAGGACCGCGACTACAACCCACCCTTCTGCTTAGAAAACGGTTTTTGGGGTGGGGGTGGGGGGAGTTTCTTTCCTCATTTGCGGTTTTGGGCCTTCTTCTACAATTATTGTTCACTACAGCAATTTTTAGCTTATTTTCGTTAAAAAAAGACCCTCCAGCGCCTAAACGGATCGAGATAGAGCAAAACGGACGAAATTTTCGCCCGTAGGGCTCTACTTTGACGAGTTAACCCTAAGGAGATCATGAAAAAATTATTTTCTTCCGACTTTTTTGACCTACCCCATTTTTTTGATACCCCCTTTTAGCCCTTTAGGGGTGGTTGCCAGGATTTGCCGTAGGCGTTTCGTTTTCTAGGAGTGAACCTTAAGATCCCCTCTTAAAGAAAATTATAACGAGGGTACTAACAAAGGTATAGACAAATCGGATGCACGCTACATTATTTGATAATGTTCTTCAGTAAATCGCGTGACTGAAATGGTCGGGCCGCAGGCCTGACCATCGTCGCCGGCAGGCCAAGCAGGCCGGCCCCTGCCGAACTTAGTTCCCGGCGCAGCGAAGAGAAGCCGACAACTTCGTTTGGCGGAAGGACGGGGCTGCTTGTTTGATATGAAACCTCTTTTACGATTTGATAGACCATTATTAGGTCATTTTCACCTTGTTTACGCCAAGAAATGCCCCCTAGCACCCAAACGGTACAAGATAGAGCAAAACGGACGAAATTTTCAGCCAAAGGATTCGACTTTGTCGAGTTAGCCCATAGACCAATATTTGAAGGTACTAACATTTTGCGACTTGTAGTTTTTGGAACGTAAATGTGTCAAATGTTATGGAATGACCGTTTATTTAGTTTTATGGCATACTGTTGTAATTTCACAACTTCGCTGTAAAAACAGTTAACAGCACCACCTGCCCCAAAAATTAGCTCAACATTTCCTTTAAAATCCAGAATTTTTTAAACAGTTCCTGATGGGTAGGCCAAGCTTGTTTACCGTGACGAACCGAAACTCAAAGAAGAAACTGTCCCGAGTGTGTATCATCTGCTTTCATAATCCGTCCCTGGTGGAACAGTTTTTCATAGGTGTGTTATCTAACATCTATAAATTAGAAGGAATCTGGCAAAATGTTATTGGCTGAGCGATTAGCGAAGCCTATTACTCCAGTGATCAAAAAGTTTCGCGTCTGTCTGTCCGTCTGTCTGTCTGTGTGTCTGTGCGCACGATAACTCGAGAACGAATTGAGCTAGCGACCTGGGATTTTCAGGGTCGTTTTGTATCATAAAAAGACAGATCAAGTTCGAAGAGGAGCATTCTAGATCAAAAATTGGATTTAAAAAAAATCAAAAACCAAAGGTCCCACAAATATTTGTTTTTCAAATATTTTTTTGCACTTTCCTAAGGAGTAACTCATCACAATAGAGCCCTGTGGGCGAAAATTTCGTCCGTTTGTCTCTATCTTTAACCGTTTAGGGGCCACAGGGAAATTTTGATGGAAACAAGCGAAAAAATGTACAACCCTGAACCCTGCATGCTTGGTCAAAGTGACGGGAAGTTGATGGGCCGGAGGCCCTATCCTTGTGTACATTTTGGCGCTATCCGACTCGGGTGTCAGCGCCGCAGGCCTAGGTAGATGTATGCCAGGCGCGTCGCAGCGCAACAGTGTTTCGTGAGATATCGCGAAGCCTGTTACGCGAGACGTGGTCTGGCGTACATCTACCTAGTATATATTCTACAAACTTCGGTACACACAGTTAAAGATGTACTGCGCAATAAAAGAATGTTCCAGTTGTTGAGATTTTTATTTTTGAATTAGACAGCAGAATTACCTGGCAGTAGTTGGTTCCAACCTATTTATTTGTTGAAAGGTTATACAGCAATATTTAAAAATCCAAAAAAAAAAAAAGGCCGGCCTGAGGGCTGCGCCTAAAATTTACTGAATGATTGAACAATCGTCAATACGGTGGATGAACTACTTAGAAGAGCGTGAAAGTGCCAGCATAAGCCCTAATACCGCAAGCAGTAATACAGTCATACTGCTACTTGCACGAGTGCAGCTGCTTGGTGCTGCTGTCGAGGGTGCCTGAGTGGATGTTGCCGTCGAGGGTGCCTG
>NW_026267397.1:91998-92224 GCF_000697945.3 Frankliniella occidentalis | reverse complement strand
CCTGTTCATAGCTATGGACAAGTGGGGCCGGTTAAGTCACTACTTTTCACCATGTGCGTTAATTTTCACCAAACGAACTAGGAGTAGATTTAACTTTGTTAGTAGATGATAGTAGGCTAGTTTAATTGATTTGTCACTGGCTCGGTGCGTCCTGTTCATAGCTCTGGACAAGTGGGGCCGGTTAAGTCTCTACTTTTCACCATGTGCGTTAATTTTCACCAAACGC
>NW_026267397.1:89248-91948 GCF_000697945.3 Frankliniella occidentalis | reverse complement strand
AGCAGTAATACAGTCATACTGCTACTTGCACGAGTGCAGCTGCTTGGTGCTGCTGTCGAGGGTGCCTGAGTGGATGTTGCCGTCGAGGGTGCCTGAGTGGATGTTGCCGTCGAGGGTGCCTGAGTGGATGTTGCCGTCGAGGGTGCCTGAGTGGATGTTGGCGGGGATAGAGTGGTGGTCTGGTCAGGTTCCACGAAGGGCACAGAGTTTGTCTCTCTCAATTTAATCCAGAATGAAGAAGAGTCCTTGTGAGAGCGGTCCAGGCTACCGGACGCGTAGTCAACGTGGATGAGACCAAATGGTCGGCTGCAATCAAAGTAATATATATTCATGTTAGGTATTGCACGATGCACACGAGATCTTTTTCAATGTTAGTGCACCGTTAATCACATTCACCCTCAGCCCGTTACTGACATTTTGAAAAAAAAACAACAATGAACTAGTTTATACCGCAATAATACTCATTAAATTGCTAGTGATACTAACAAATTTTGTGAGAAATACTAATTATTTTGTTAGGAACTACTAAGAAAGTTCTAAGAAGTTCTAGATACTTCTAGAGAAATAATTAGTATCATTTACGAAATGTCTGAGTATTTTTTGTCTCTTTACACCCATTGAACCTCAACCCAACTACACAAACCGGTAACCCGACAAAATTTCCCCTTAAAAGTTTAGGAAGACATAACGTTGGATATTGTAAAACATTATTCCTCGAAATCGAAAGTTTCCAATAACTCAGCCAAAACTCAGTTATTCTCAAAACTCTTTCGTCTGAGCTTTTTATAGAGCAAAACCGATCAACTCAGGTCATTTTTGCCAAAAACAGAGGCGGGTGGGGTCAGGTCATCGATCAGGTGACAGGTGACGTATTTCCGCTCATTAGTGAAAGTAACTTATGGCTCTTTACTTTCGACGCGCACCAATATCCGATCTGTTTTTGAATAAGAACAAGTCCTTGGAATTGCCGTCTCTTCAGTCGTTTCAGAGCTAGAGGTCGATACACTAAGAACAGTGGTGAAAAGTCCAATTTTAAGACTCTTTGGAAAATAGAAAGGCTTGTCTTTCGGGGCAGCAAAATACATAGAATATTGGTCCAAGGACGCCTCGACTTTTCTCTCTTTGTTGCGGCCTTCTCATTGGCTGTCCTATTATTTTGAACAAAAGATTATCCTCGCCTCATGCACGAAATAGAACCTTTATTTTAATGTAGTGTATCCTCAGGAACGTTGGAGGTTCATGAGCCACGTTATGAGCCACAAGTTATGGTTCGATTTGTTGAATCAAATAAAGAAAATGGCGGGATAGCGACGAAATCGTTTACTTCTCCAATTCCAGTACTTGCCTGTATTTATGTATATATTAGGAAAGGGGGAGTGGGGGAGACTTACCTATAACCTCCACTAAATTCAAAGGAATCAATCAAGCTCCAAGCGCTGTAGGCCAAGACAGAGACGCTGTATTGCTTTACTGTGGATACTAAGGTTCGTAAGAATGCCTGAAACAGAAACACATTAAATATCACGCAACTTTTCAACTTTTCAATGCTGCGGTCGTTGATAGTATCTTGTGAGCAAATAGTTAAATCGGTTTAAGCAGCAGCCTGCAGCCATTTGTTTGTATGTAATGGAGGTCAGTTATTAGATCAGCTCTGCTGGTTAAAGCGTAGCACGAAGAAAATAGAGAAGGGAAAGGAGGGAGAAGGAGGAAGGAGTAGAAGAGAAAAGAGAGGAGGAAGAAGGGGAGTAAAGGAAAAGGAGAGGAAAAATTAGGAGGAAAGAAAAAGTTTTTAAAAATATAGGTCTTTTTTTGGAATTGTCAGGCAACAAGGAAACATTTAAACGAGTGAAATATTTTGTTCTTTGATTCTGAATTGAAAAATTTCGTTCACTTTTGTACACTACTAGATAAACCTAATATATTTTACTTTTGAAAGCTTTTAAATTGGCAGATTCTTTTTTTCTTCCTCCGTAGGTCACAAGATTTAGGTCACAGATTTTGTTCTGAGCTTGTTTCGCTTGCGGTAATGGTGACTTCTTTTGTTACTTTACTTAGATTTGGTCACAATTTTATTTCGTATTCTTCAAATTTTTTTTCGCTCGCTTCGCTCGCGATGACTTCTACTTCTTCCCCTTAGCTTTTGGTCCCAATTTTAACACATAGTTTCAAATTTTTTTTAGCTTGCTTCGCTCGCGACTGCTTCTTTTAACTGACTTGGAGCATGAGAAGCATCCTACAAGTCTTCTTCATCATTTTGGAAAACGGGTGTTTGTTCTTTCAAATATTAGCAAATTTGTTATTAACTTCCCCCTGTAAGTTAGGCAACCCAACACGACACATTCAGAAAAATGCCCCCCCTCCCCTATAACCTTCCGCTGGATCCGCGCCTGAAAGCGTCTATGCCATCACGCCGACACGCCAAGGAAACAAAACGTTTTTCGCATCAAGTAAACTTTGCTACTCCACTTTTCTTCTCTTGAGTGAACATAAGATAACGTACACTGTGATACGCCGCTCGCTGATTGTCGTGGACACCCATACCAAGGACGTCTCCAACGAGTGCAGCTGCTTGGTGCTGCTGTCGAGGGTGCCTGAGTGGATGTTGTAAGAGCAGTTGTTGGTGGGGACAGAGTGGTGGCCTTGTCCGGCTCAACGAAGGGCACAGAGTTTGTCTCTCTCATTTTAATCCAGAATGAAGAA
>NW_026267397.1:88085-88693 GCF_000697945.3 Frankliniella occidentalis | reverse complement strand
TGAGTCCACAGCAGAGCATTACGCATAACATTGGGGTCAATCTGTAAGAGAAAGTACATCATATTTCACTGGTAATCGTGTCAATGAACGTATGTCCAAAAAAATCAACTTTTTTATTTAAAGGTATTTTGACACGAAAACTGTATATTCTGAAAATAGACCGAAATTCAATTGACTCGATTTTTTTGGACATACGATCGTTGGCACAATTACCAGTGATTTATTTTCATCATCGAGGTTGTGTTATACAAACACTGTAAATTGCCTACGAACTAAAGGTTCGTAATGCAAACCAAAACGTTCGTAGCTTACGAAGGATTTTGAAGCGTTGTATTACGAACTTATTGTTCGTAAGCTTACGGACAGATAGTTCGTAATGCAAACCGATTGTTCGTAAGACCCGTCTAGCCTTACAAACAATCGCTTTGCAATACGAACAATTTCTTTGCAATACAAAGAACGAAAATTGTTCGTACCGTTGCAAAGTATTTAGTTCGTAAGCTTTTTACTGTGAAGGACGTGTGTAGTTTAAAGGATTTGATCCTAAAATGGAGGTTAGAAGAAATCTGCAGTGATGGACAGTTTTAGCTGGTTTCTCTGAAGCGGAG
>NW_026267397.1:85879-88035 GCF_000697945.3 Frankliniella occidentalis | reverse complement strand
AAAGTTAAGTCTACTCCTAAGGCGTTTGGTGAAAATTAACGCACATGGTGAAAAGTAGAGACTTAACCGGCCCCACTTGTCAATAGCTATGAACAGGACGCACCGATGCTCAAAGATACCAAACAAACCAGCCTACTTTCATCTACTATCGGAGTAGAGACGTGCTAAAGTGTGGGTATGTTGCAAGTACGCACTGGGCTTGTTGTTGGACGTTGGCCGGCCCCACAACACTGGCATTTCGATTATATACGACCAGAATTGTTTCGTTTCGAGTTGGTTTGGTGCCTACTTACATCTACTGACGAAGATTGATCGACTAGTATGAGAGTTGGCGTTATGAAGGCACTAGAAGTGGCATTGGGTCGGGCTAACTTCTGGTGAAGTTTGCCGGCCCCAAACATAGTTGTAAAACATGGGTCCGGCTGTTGTGTAGGACTGAAATTTTATGCCTACTTACATCTACTAACGATCTACTAACGATGTAGGGGGTCAGCAATTTTAGGTTGTCTTTGGGGCCGGTCTACTTCACTACGCTAAAGTTACTAACTCTTCCAGAATTTACATGAGGTTGCGTATCGTATCTTACCGTTGTGAATGCTGCTTGTTCACCTCCACCATTACCCCCATTCATGCCTACGTCAATGAACGGTATGAGTTCTCCCATCTGCCCGAGAAACATACTCGTCACAGCACTCGCACTTGAGTTCCCAAAGCGATTAAATGACGCTATCATCCCGAAGTAAATGTTCAGCCCGACAAAATCAGCGGAACCTGAAAAGTCGAGTAGAAGAAATTAAAAGCAGGGACATGGTACTTTTGAAATGTCTGATTAAACTGCTCTGACACGAGCTTATGCCAAAGGAAATGTCAGAAGGGTCTACAGAGGGGGGGGGGGGGGGTCGTTGCTCTAGGAAAAGACATTGCTAGACTGTAGACAAAATTTGCACAGATCGTCTTCAGCTTCACTCTCAGCCCGTTACTGACATTTTGCAAATACACAATGAACTTGCTTATACAGCAGTAATACTCACAAAATTGCAAGTAATACTCACAAATTTACTAAGTAATACTAATTATTTTGTTAGCAAGTACTTAGAATCATCTTCCTAAGTAATTCCTAACAAAATAATTAGTATTACGTACTAAATTTGTGAGTATTACTGCTGTATAAGCAAGTTCATTGTGTATTTCCAAAGTGTCAGTAACGGGCTGAGAGTGTTGACAGAATACCACAACCGGTTATTATTTTCCTTTGGAATACATAAGCACTTTTCATTCCTTCGGACAAGTAGAATGCAGAACTTATCAATACAGTAAATAAAATACATACCAGCAAGGTCCTGTTTCTCAGATGCCGAAAATTCCGTTAACTTTGTTCCGACTAAATTCTTGTAAACCTGCAACAGCGATTTATGTTAATGATTGGCTGAGCGACAGCGATGCTTTGTCTGGTCGGAAAAACACTTGTTTCTGTCGGTCTCTCCGCACGATAACTCGAGAACGAGTTGAACCTGCAATCTGCAACTTGCATGTAGGGTCGTTTTGAGTCATATAAAGACAAATCAAGTTCAAAAGCATTCTAGCTCAGAAATTTACTTTAAAAAAGTAAACAACAGGTCACAAAATATGTTTTTTTTTTTTATGTTTTATTTTGTGTGTCTCCCTTAAGAGTAAGACTTCGGGACCAAAATTATTTTCGGATTGGCTCTGTCTCTCACAGAGGGGCTCACAAGCGCAACTGATCGCAACCGCAACGGGTCGCAAGCGAAACGGCCCACAACCGCAACGGCTCACAAGCGCAACCGCGGGGAGCCGCCTGTTATACGGCATCTCATGTCAACGAAGCCGAAGCGGAGCGCGCAGCGAGCCTCTTGATGAGAAATCAACCGAGCCTTTGTTCGCTGTGCACTTCTCGTGTAGAATGCGGTACCTCTCAGACACTTTTCAACGTTTTGACACCCGCACTGCGCCCGCGTTGGTGCGGCAGCAATTACTCTTGTGGTAAATAAATAATTATAAATGGTGCTGAAGTGAGTTGGAAGTCGGGAAACTTCGGTGTAAGTTGTGTCCGGTGGCTTCGTCTCCCACGGCGCACTTACTGTACATTTCGACGCAAGTGATTTCTACTCGCAGAAGTGTGTGTACTCCGCAGATTT
>NW_026267397.1:80378-81719 GCF_000697945.3 Frankliniella occidentalis | reverse complement strand
AAGGACGTGTGTAGTTTAAAGGATTTGATCCTAAAATGGAGGTTAGAAGAAATCTGCAGTGATGGACAGTTTTAGCTGGTTTCTCTGAAGCGGAGAGTATGTTCAAGACCAAAATAAGCAACTGTGGAGTTGGTTGAGGTCCCTTTACCATTTCTGCCAAGTGGGGAACAAGTTGACAGTTATAACTGCGAACCTTGAAAGTTCTTCACTTTAAACTGCAATTTTCTAGCCCTAAACGAAAGGCTCAATTTCCGAGGTTGCCATCTTTTTTGTCTTTAAATTTTCTGTACTACAAGTCTACATGTGATCAGGTTGCGATTTATATTGAAACACGTATGCTCGTGTCTTTTCCTAAATTTTCTAAAATTAATTTCTTATCGCATACTCGTTTCAATATAAATCGCAACCCTATCACATGAAAGCTCGTTTTAAAGAGGATTTAAAGACAAAGAAGATGGCAACCTCGGAAATAAAATTTTTCTTCATGGTTAGAAATTTGCAGTTCGAAGTGTAGAAATCATTAGTTACGCAATTAAAACTGTGAACTTGTTCCTTACTTGGATTTGCAGATACTATGCTTCTATACCCACAAGTGATCGGATTTTGTTTTTTAAGTAGACCCAAAATGTTTCATCTTAAAAGAAACTTAGCATTAAAATTCTGATTTAAAGAAGTTCTTCATTGGTCCTTAGTCCGTTCGAAGAACTTTCGCAGAATAAAATACTGCGTTTAGACGGAGAGCGTACAAACAGTAGCGTCTGATACGAATAATGATGTAGGTTTTGAATTATTAAAGGGACATTATGGTGAAAAAAATGGGAACAGTTCTTGTTAACTGCTAAACGAACCCACGGTTCAGGAAATTTTTTCGCTTTTGTTTGTTGCATCGAATGTAGTTGATGCGTTTTTTTTTTTTTTTTTTTTTTTTTTGGTGCAATATCTTTCTGCACTATGTTTTATAATTGAAAACTATTTTTAGCATGGGTGCTGTGCAGTGCGCGTGGGGGACCGACTACCTAGAGAGGAATGTGTTCATTGTTGGGCTGTTACCCACACGCGGCTCGAAAATGCAACAGGTGGTGTTGAACCATGACGCCCCCCCCCCCCCTCACAGCCAAAAGTTACTAGCTAAGTGAAGTAGACCGGCCCCAAAGACAACCTGGAACTGCTGACCCCTTACATCGTTAGTAGATCGTTAGTAGATGTAAGTAGGCATTAAATTTCAGTCCTACACATCAGCCGGACCCATGTTTTACAACTATGTTTGGGGCCGGCAAACTTCACCGGAAGTTAGCCCGACCCAATGCCACTTCTAGTGCCTTCATAACGCCAACTCTCATA